>NW_015505357.1:1943509-1979871 GCF_001515645.1 Sinocyclocheilus grahami | reverse complement strand
GGTCCGGTCTCAGACCTCAAATGCATAAAACATGAACCTTTATACAGTAGACATACTAGTGTTTCTTGCGTAAAGACAATGCTGTACTTATACAAACAAGAAGATATTTATTTACCCTTGCAAGACGTTCAGCTGCTCTGCTGTGGAACTTCAGTTCACTGCACTCAGTCAGTCAAGACAGGGGGCGGAGTTATGAGGTTTGACTGACAGTTTGAGCGGATCCAACAAGATTTAGTCACAAACTCTTTTTAATACCTTTCATTCGCTAAATATATTTGTAAAACAGACAGACAGACGTAAAGGGTGACCAATAGCATTGATTTATTGAAGAACAAAAAAAACAAAAAAGGGCACTTCGGAGTGTAAGGACAAAAAGGGCATGTGCTCTGCACAGGTTGAGCCCTACCTGTGCACGTGCCTGAGTATGTGTGTTCCCTGGGAATTGAACCCACGGCCTTTTGCGCTGCTAACGCAATGCTCTACCACTGAGCCACAGGAACAGAATAATAGTAATGTTAATAATGTATAAACGTATGTTTAAATAAATGTCATGAAAACTTTTTTTTATAATTTAGACTTTTAAGATTTAGACTTAAAACTGCAATTTACATGTTCACATACAATTTTTTATTTGAGTGTTGATTATTATAACTAAAAAAAGGTCAATTTAATGTAATAGTTTGGGCTCTATTGTTAATTGTAAGCTAAGTGCGCAAGTAATAGGGTTCCCTATATAGTTTACAACATTAGTTGAGAAATGTAATTCTAATTATATTTAAAGACAATATATTTTAAAGCCAAAATTTGTTGACTGTTCAGAAATGTATGCCCCCCTCCCCCCACCTCACACTACCAAAAAAGTACAGGACCGTGACTTCAAAACCACGGTATGCACTAAACCATCAATTCTTGCTTACCTTTACACCCCTAATAAATAAGCTTTGTATAATCTATGCTTCATGAAAAAAAATGCTGTATACAAAGAAGAGCCTTGTGTCACTAGTTACTTTTTTCTTTCTTTAATGGTACAATTTACACAACCTAAATGGAGTGGGAGTGGTTCAATCAGTCCCGTTAAGACTAGTAAAGAAAGACAGAAACAAAGAAATGATAGAAAAGAGAATAACCTGCAGATGGCTGACTGACTGTAGGCGGGACCCTCCGTAGCGGTGAGAGCCTGACCCACTTGAGTCTGTGTCAACCCCAGAGAGAGCCGTCGAATCTTAAAATTCTTGGCAAACTCTCGGATCTCCTCCAGATTAATGGCCTCTTCTTCATTCACAGCAGACTGTGGTTCTTAATGAAAACAAAAATTGAATTAGGACTTTGGATTCTCTCCAGATCATAAACAACATGAGTAATTTACCCACGAGTCACTGAAGCATCAATCTTCAAAACTGAAATCTGATCTAACCGCACCTGACAGAATTGCTCCTATTCAATTACGTGACTGAAAAAGGTTGCTTGCAGTATTGCATTTACATTACATAAACAGTAAAGTACTAGAAAAACATAAACCTACTGCTGACAAGCTGCCCCACGGTAGGCATGTCTCCACAGACGATGGCACCGGTAGAGGTGAGGGATGTGACTGATTTAACCACTTGCGGCTGGGGAGCAATAATGACTTTAGATGGCGCCACTTTCCCAACAGGACCCTAGAGAACAAATCACAGTCCATTACCAAATATGACAATCATTTCAGAAATATTTCACATTCTGCGAGTGGCGTTAAAAGCTTGTTCAGTTTTATCTGAAACCGATGAACATGAATGCAACATTTTATTACATTGCTTGTTGTATGTATCATGCCAGTTCAGAAATTAAACGTCTGCTGAGTGGTGTTAAAAAGTGGGAAAATAAGTAATTATTAATCAGTAATATGGCCCTGTAATCATAATGAAGGTATTTTAATGCCACTTGTGTTCATTTCAGTTAATTGTATGTATGGATACATTTTTGGAAACACATTTTACAATGATCCTACGTTGGCATTTTAAATGCATGATAGGGCATTGCTAGATGGATGCCAAGCAGTTGCTAAGGTCTTCTTGGGTGCTATGCATACAAAAGAAAGATATATTTATCCTTAAAAAAAGTACAAAAATGGTGCACAGACTGCACAAAATGTTTATTGTGTGTTTACAGACTAATGAAGAGCCACAGTGGGCGCACTTCAGTACCGGTGTGCTGGTCTTGGTGAGTGTCAGGGGCACAGTGGCTTTGGGGAGGACGGAGGCGGCGGACGGGGCAGCAGCTGTTGGACCGCATACAAAAGAAAGATATATTTATCCTTAAAAAAAGTACAAAAATGGTGCACAGACTGCACAAAATGTTTATTGTGTGTTTACAGACTAATGAAGAGCCACAGTGGGCGGCACTTCAGTACCGGTGTGCTGGTCTTGGTGAGTGTCAGGGGCACAGTGGCTTTGGGGAGGACGGAGGCGGCGGACGGGGCAGCAGCTGTTGGACTGTTTCCTATTGTAGCAATGATCTGGCCCTGGGAGTTGAGGAGCAGCTGTGGGCACACAGTCTGGAGCTGCAGACCTTGAGCAGGTAACGCAGAGGCTGCTGCAGCTCCAGCCAGTGATGCAGGGTTGACCAGCAGGGGAAGTGTTCCAATTACCTGAAACACAGGTATGAAAATGATGAGACTGATATGTAAAAATTGTGTGAGAAGGCTTTCCCTTAGGAACAATGTGTCTATTAAATGAACAAATATATTTAAATGTAATACTAACTTGGCCCTGTGCATTGGTAATGAGTTGACCTGTGAGTCCTGCCACATTAGACATGGCACTGGTGATGATGGGAGTTGTAGTGAGAGAGCTGATGAACTGAGGCTGAGCTCCCAGAGAAGCTGCACTAATCTGAAGGAGGAAAAACACTCCTGATTAGATTAGACTGAATTCATTATGAAATTATCTTTAGTAATTTAAGACTAGATGCATTTCCTGAAAGAAAATGCCATTATTGTAAAGCAGCAAGAGAGTGTTTTAGATGAGCTTAAGTTTAAGGTTTTAGAATATTTCCATAAACTTTCTATCTAGTGTGCATATGATTTATGAAATATTTATCTTTCCTTGTTTCTTTTTTTTCTTCTTTTATATAATCTAAAAAAATATAAAACAATAAATTAATAACGAATAACAAAATCTACTACTAATAATAATAACAACAATTATTATTATTATTATTGTCTATAGAAACTATAGTCAATCTTCTCAGAAATAAGATTTATTCAAATCTTAACAGAAATATTCAAACATAATTGTAAGTAATCAAGCCCTGGAATACTAAGGGCCAGATTTACTAACAGCTTGCGCCAGCGTAAACCATCTTTTGGCGTTCAGGATTTACTAAAGACGCGTAGTGAAGAATTAGCGCTGAAAAGGCGTGGACAGTTATTTTTACGCCTGACCTTATTAAATATACATTTGTAGGAGTTTCCCTTTCAGATGCAAAATTTATGACAGGAGAGTATTAAAATGAATCACGCAACGCGGTTTACTAACATTTGCACTCGTCAAATTACTGGTATTTGCGTAATTATTTAACACCCAAAAAAGCATGTCTTAAAGCAGGTGGTAATTTGTGCTGCTCTTGGTAGATTGCGCTGGTCATTATGGAAATGATCTGGCTGCATCCGTGTTCTTTAATGTGCGCATTGTCAGTAAATCACACACAGACTCTTCCCCTCCCATCAGCGCTTTTATGCAATTGCGCTCTAACGCTAATTTGCCATTTAGTAAATCTGCCCCTAAAACTTTTGACTAGCTAACTAAATAAATAAACAAAATGTGCTTTGTTTTGAAGTTGGACCTTTTTTGGTCTTTTTTCCAACTCACCTATCAATTACTTGAAGGTGTGTGAGGGTGTTTGTTGTTTAATATAAATAGTGAAAATCTATAAAAAAGTTAAAATCTATACTATTTCGTCCACAAAAAAAATCAATAAATGCTAAAATCAAAAACTATTTTTTAGATGAATTGTTGATATGAAAGCAGTCTTCAAGAAACTGCTTCTTGAATATCCAATACTAGCCAGTAAATTTTTTTAATTGGTTAGCACCCCATTTCGTCCCAATATATTGCACATTTCCATTTCAAAATCCAATTTTCCACATATATGATACAACTGAACCCAATTACATGTTTCTATCCACAACAGAAGCGTTCCCTACTCACAATAGCAGGGTTGATGGACAGGCCTGCAGTCTGAAGTGTTGCGACCGAGGCACTGGGCTCTGACACCTTCTGAACAACAGACGCAGTGGTGGCTGGTATGGTCTGCGTTGGCTGCACAGCCGCCTGCACCGCAGACACCTGGGGCTGCAGGACTGCCTGCGCAGGTGACTGCAGCTGCGTCTGGAGAGCGTTCAACACAGTAGCAGCTGGAAGAGAAAAACAAGCTGTTGTAACAGTTAAAAATAAATAGTTTTTCTGAGATTGTCTGCTCAGTAAAACACCTTGTACCATTAAAATGTTCACTATTCTGAACTACTGACTGGCCTGAACAAGTCACCATTTCATATAAACATAAAATGCTGCCCTTAATCCATGTATTTTAAATTGAATTCCATGGCATCAGAATTTTGCGCAGGATCAATATGCAAAATTTGCTTCAGCACCATACCTTGCAGTCCTGCAAATGGCAGCTTCAGCAGTCCTCCGGCAGGGCTGGCTGCAGCGAGACCAGGGAGGGTGGCGACAGTGGCGGTGGGCCAGGTGAGCACTGCCAGACCCCCCTGACCCCCCACAGATCCAGCCATACTCAGAGGTATGAGCAGGGGCTGACCCAGAGAACCCTGCTGGGCAAGCATGCCAGTCATCAGAGAGGCCAAACCATCCTGAGTCAGGACCTGGCAAGGTAATGGCATACAGATTTATTTATTCTGAGAAAGGTTTTTCAATTGTTTTGACATTAATAGGTATTTTTCTGACATTCTGCACCAATGTTGTTATAGTCACTTAAAACTGTTATAAATCAGTTTTGTTAATAGAAAAACTGAAATAATATTAAACAAACATTAGATGGAAAAAAATATTTTTTACCATTGCAACTAACTGAAACAAACAAGTCTAAAGGCTGTATTTTACATTTTAAACAAGGCATCACACACTAGCCAACTTTGTAAATGGTTACAAAAGATGCTGATGCTAAAAGCGTCGACTCATTCAGACTGTAATCAAAGGAAAAAATCGGAACAAAAGTCATGAAGTGTATTTCAGCCTTAAGGTCCTTGCATACTGAGTCCGAAATTTTCGGAAGCGTGTTTATGGTTCATCCTTTCCTATCAAAATGCTTGCTACAGATGTGAAAATGCAGAAAACTGAACCTGATCCAATTTATTTTATGATGGACGAAAGTTTCAGAGGCAGTGTTTAAACATGATTGACACAACGTGAGGTTGTATATATTTTTTAATGTGTGAGAATTTCGGACTCAATGTGCAAAGACCTTTAAGCTGAAGTACTAAAATTACTAAAACAAAATAAAAATGCATTAAACATAACAAATAAAAACTCAAACTTGAACTAAAATCACAATATACACTGATGAAATAGCTAATTTAAAATATTACATTTACATTTTACATTTAGTCATTTAGCAGACACTTTTATCCAAAGCGACTTACAAATGAGGACAATGGAAGCAATCAAAATCAACAAAAGAGCAATGATATGCAAGTGCTATAACAAGTCTGTTAGCTTAACACTGTACACGTAGCAAGGTTTTTTAAAAAGACAACAGACAGAACAGAAAAAGAATAGAGTAAGCTAGTGTTAGAGGCCTTTTTTGCTTTTGTTAATTGTATAATAAATAAAAAGAAAACAGACGGAATACAAAAAGATTAGAGAATCTAGTGTAAGGTTTTTTTTTTCCAAGAAAACAAGCAGTTAGTAAATGAATAGAGTGCAAGTCTAAAAGGGACAATTTTTTTTAAAGAATAGAGAGTGCTAGAGTTAAGATAAAGATGGATAAATATGAATAAATACTATAATGGTACATAAATAATAATAAAATAACACTGATTTACACTTATTTGCTAAATTAATTAATTTAAAGCAAGTGTTTTTAACATTTACAGAGCTAGGTACTCCTCACTAGAGCTGCACGATTCTGGATAAGCTGAGAATCATGATCATCAAATAGAGATCATTATTCTCGCACGATTCTGAACTAAGCAAAATAACATGGAATTTACTAGAGACTGTGACAAAATATATTAAAAAAATGTTTGACTGAATGATTCAATGACTCGATCATAAATACTTCACTTGTTCCATTACTGAATGAATCAGCATTTTTAAAGAAATTTCTTGAATGGATGATTCAATCACAAATAAATTTAACAGTCTCTAAGTCGCCACCTAGTGGCAAAACAATGTTATCAATATTGTAATCAACAAACGTTATTTGAAGCGGCAATTTGAAGCGAAAACTGCTTTCAAAAGGTGATTTGCTCCATTTTGACTGCTACGATAGACATCATTATTTATTTCAGTATTTATTTCTTATTATATTAACATTTTTGCACTACATAATGCTTAGTGGATCACTTGTAAATGTTAATTTAGAAAGTTAGAAATATGATATGAACATCCTTAAGGTCATTCAAATATGAAGACCAGAGTCAGAAATGATCAAGAGCTTGAGGCAATGCTGATGCTAAAAGCGTCGACTCATTCAGACTGTAATCAAAGGAAAAAATCGGAACAAAAGTCATGAAGTGTATTTCAGCCTTAAGGTCCTTGCATACTGAGTCCGAAATTTTCGGAAGCGTGTTTATGGTTCATCCTTTCCTATCAAAATGCTTGCTACAGATGTGAAAATGCAGAAAACTGAACCTGATCCAATTTATTTTATGATGGACGAAAGTTTCAGAGGCAGTGTTTAAACATGATTGACACAACGTGAGGTTGTATATATTTTTTAATGTGTGAGAATTTCGGACTCAATGTGCAAAGACCTTTAAGCTGAAGTACTAAAATTACTAAAACAAAAACAAAATAAAAATGCATTAAACATAACAAATAAAAACTCAAACTTGAACTAAAATCACAATATACACTGATGAAATAGCTAATTTAAAATATTACATTTACATTTTACATTTAGTCATTTAGCAGACACTTTTATCCAAAGCGACTTACAAATGAGGACAATGGAAGCAATCAAAATCAACAAAAGAGCAATGATATGCAAGTGCTATAACAAGTCTGTTAGCTTAACACTGTACACGTAGCAAGGTTTTTTAAAAAGACAACAGACAGAACAGAAAAAGAATAGAGTAAGCTAGTGTTAGAGGCCTTTTTTGCTTTTGTTAATTGTATAATAAATAAAAAGAAAACAGACGGAATACAAAAAGATTAGAGAATCTAGTGTAAGGTTTTTTTTTTCCAAGAAAACAAGCAGTTAGTAAATGAATAGAGTGCAAGTCTAAAAGGGACAATTTTTTTTAAAGAATAGAGAGTGCTAGAGTTAAGATAAAGATGGATAAATATGAATAAATACTATAATGGTACATAAATAATAATAAAATAACACTGATTTACACTTATTTGCTAAATTAATTAATTTAAAGCAAGTGTTTTTAACATTTACAGAGCTAGGTACTCCTCACTAGAGCTGCACGATTCTGGATAAGCTGAGAATCATGATCATCAAATAGAGATCATTATTCTCGCACGATTCTGAACTAAGCAAAATAACATGGAATTTACTAGAGACTGTGACAAAATATATTTAAAAAATGTTTGACTGAATGATTCAATGACTCGATCATAAATACTTCACTTGTTCCATTACTGAATGAATCAGCATTTTTAAAGAAATTTCTTGAATGGATGATTCAATCACAAATAAATTTAACAGTCTCTAAATCGCCATCTAGTGGCAAAACAATGTTATCAATATTGTAATCAACAAACGTTATTTGAAGCGGCAATTTGAAGCGAAAACTGCTTTCAAAAGGTGATTTGCTCCATTTTGACTGCTACGATAGACATCATTATTTATTTCAGTATTTATTTATTATTATATTAACATTTTTGCACTACATAATGCTTAGTGGATCACTTGTAAATGTTAATTTAGAAAGTTAGAAATATGATATGAACATCCTTAAGGTCATTCAGATATGAAGACCAGAGTCAGAAATGATCAAGAGCTTGAGGCAAAAATGACACTGAAAGTGGCCTCTAATATTTTAAAGGGGTCCTAATATGCTTTTTTCCCTTTTCAACTTTAGTTAGTCTGTAATGTCACTGTTTGAGCATAAAAAAGATCTGCAAAGTTACAAAGCTCAAAGTCCACTTCAAAAGGAGATATTTTATTTAACAGAAATCACTTTTCAAAAACTACAACGAACAACTCGTTTGGACTACAACGCATATTTTCTGTGATTTGTGAAATCACAAATATCGACGAATGGGACGAGACCTGGTTGAGCTGCACTCGAGAAGGCAACGAGTGTTATCACTATGTCGGAGACACGCTAGTTTTCCCAAGGCAGATGAACTTAGAGTGGTTTCAATCATCCGGGTTTAATCGCGCTCTAATTGATTTAATATTGACGCAATATTTACACTGAAGCTCGGTAAGGCAGCTCTGGTAAGGGGCATGATATTTCCCGACCAGGCACCGAGTGGTGCCAATCACATAAAAAAGATGCCATTAAACAAATACAAAAAATATACTCTTAAATAAAGTTTTTATGTTGTTTCTACATTAAAGATTGAATGTGAAATTATTGCAATATAAAAGTATATTTAACTTTAATGTTAGGTGGGATTAATCACAATTAATTTCAGAAAAAATATATATGATTATAAAAAAAATTATTTATTGACAGCACTAATTTTAAAATATGTTAAAACAGAAAGCAGCTATTTTAAATTGAAATTGTATTTAAAATTTTAAATATGACACAATATTACTCTTTTTACTGTATCAAACAAATGCAACTTTTAAATGGTAGTGTATTATAATATAGCACGATGCAGTTTTGAAGCTTTTGCTCAGCTTAATGTTTGATTTTTATTAAGCTTTTTATTAAGAACATTCCTCGATCATGTTTCAGTCAAGATCAGAGAAACATCACAGGAGCAAATGCAGGGCTCAGGCAGAGAGGGAAGCTCAGCTCAGCTCAGCGCAGCACAGAGAGCAGTACAGACTCAGGAGAAGGTGCATACCTGGTCGTCTTGTGCTGGGAATTTCAAAGTGCAGGAACCTAAAAGCTGAGAAAACACTTCTGCAGTCAGACAGTGAATGGCTAAAGAGAACAGAGATGCCAAGCACACGTTAGGACACAAAGAATCAACCCAACAAGGACACAAGTGACATGAGTACAGCAAACAAACGAGAGCGTCTGCCCAAAAATAAGCAATGCTTTCTGCAAACACCTCACCACCAAAAGAGAATTGCTTGTGCTGTGAATGTAGACTGAACACTCACACATGTGGGGCATGAGGCTGGACATGTGATGAAATGTTAAAGTACATCTGTGTTTTGGTAACACTTCATGTAAGTAGTGAGAATAGTATGGGAATTATGACTTGACTCAGGAATACCTGTTCATTGACGGTGAGTGGCGCATTGTTTGCAGGGAGATCCTCAGTGTCCATGATGAAGTCTAAGCTCTGAGGAGATCACTGATTCTGCATAGTGGTTGAAGGGGATGTTATCAGCTCCACAGTACCCCTGAGACAAAGAAGCTAGTCAATAAAAATTCCTGACAGCACTAGATAGATACTTTTATCTCCACCATGATATAAAAGTTGACCCCATTTAATTAAATTCAATTACATTACAGTAACTTTTCATCAAGAGCTTTTATATTTTTTTTAGCCCCTCAGTTACAACCACCTGTCAGAGACCATTTTTCACAATTCAGGGAATTGTAGGAAGTCCCATCCTACATTATTTAACCGCCTGGGGTCAGCAAAGACACCGGCGGGAGCACTTGCATATTTTCCAGATGACAGAAAAAAGAACTTAAAATGCTCCGTCGCTTTTGATTGGACACATAAAAGTTATACATCACTTGAATCTGTAAAGGGTCTACTTTTATTTGTGTATGCGCACTAGGGCTGTGCAAATAATCGAATGCGATTTTCATGTGCATCTCGTCAGTAAAGCCGGTTCTGTGATTAGTAGTAAATCTCCAGCACGTGCTTTCAGATGGAGCGGCATTTACTACACAGATCCGTAGTTCACTGACACTGCCGATTAAGAACGCGATATTGCGTAGCTTTTCAGTGATCTACGGCTCTGTGTAGTAAATGCCGCTCCATCTGAAAGCACGTGCTGGAGATTTACTACTAATCACAGAACCGGCTTTACTGACGAGATCTCCAGCACGTGCTTTCAGATAGAGCGGCATTTACTACACAGATCCGTAGTTCACTGACACTGCCGATTAAGAACGCAATATTGCGTAGCTTGTCAGTGATCTACGGCTCTGTGTAGTAAATGCCGCTCCATCTGAAAGCACGTGCTGGAGATTTACTACTAATCACAGAACCGGTGTTCTGACGATTTGTACTACCCGCTCAGATTCTGCAACCTCCCATTAAAAAGATAGGTAGCACAAATCGATAGCGAAAAATGCTGTGTGTCAGATTGTGCTACCAGCATCTTATTCATGTGGTTTGAGGCTTTTTTTAATGTACCGTCCATACCTACCCTTACCCTAAACGTACCCTTAAAACAATGCAAATATATTTTTGGTAGCACAATCTGATAGGTAGCATGTTTTGTCGGTACACCGGCTTTACTGACGAAATGCGCATGAAAATAGCATTTGATTATTTGCACAGCCCTAAGCTCACCATAATCAACTAAACTTTGTGCTTTTGTAAAATAAAGAAAAAAACCAGAGTGCGCTTTCATTTTTCACTGTCTCCGCGAACTGCGCGTCACTAAAATGAACTGAAACTGAAATGTCTACTCTTAAATGAAGTAACTCTTACCAAAAACACATTTTCTGTGATAAAGTAATCTGTATGAAACCAACCACATGTCCAGTTTTTCTAAGCTCATTATCTATCTATTAATTAGATCACACCCATTGTTCTTCGCGCTATTGATATCACAAATCTCCACGTGAGACACATCACCCCACATCACCGTAAACAAAGCAGCAACATGTTCATCTCGGATACTTTTCATTTTTGGAAGAAGACGCTGAGATGAATTAGCCTTGTATTTACCTCAGAAGAAGACGCACTGAGAGGAATAAGCCTTGTATTTACCTCAGAAGAAGACACTGAAAGGAATAAGATTTATGTTTACCTCAAAAACAGAATGCGAGCGTCGCTTGAGTCAACGGAGGAGATCTTTTATGCCGAGTAAGTAACGTCTCTTATTGGCATTAGATAATGTGTTGTTGTGACATAAACTTGAACGCATTTACTAGTTGGACTCTTCCCAAACTATAATTCCTGACTAAAATGTGTGAAATCGAGTGCAACATTTTGAAATATGATAGGCAACCTTTCACTGCATCTAAATGTTGTATGGCGTAAGGATGGTTTTATGTTCTTTAAACAATACGATATAAAAGTAATGTTTAGATGATATAAAAGTAATGTCTAAGAATGTTTAGACCAATCTTCTCAGTGAAATACTCTGTCTGCATATATCTCCTCAAACACGTCTATAATGTGATTAACAATAATAACGTGGGCAATATTAGTGATTGCTAATGTAATAATATAGTTGCTCCTGATAGTCCTATCAACATGCTCACTCACTTATTTATTTATTTAATTTGAGTGGGTAGTGCGGTCAAACTATGAATCGTGATTAATCGCATCCAAACTAAAAGTTTTTGTTTACATAATATATGTGTGTCTACCGTGTGTATTTATAATGTATATATAAATACAAACACATGCATGTATATATTTAAGAAAAATATGTTATGTTTATATATTAAATATATTTATATATAATATAAAATATAAGAATATAAATATATAAACACGTAAATATTTTCAAAATATATACTGTATGTGTATTTATTATACATAATAAATATACACAGTACACATACATATATTATGTAAACAAACTTTTATTTTGGATGTTGGGGGGGTTTAAGAAATGATAGAAATTAAGGTTTATTTAGCAAGGACGCTTTAAATTGATCAAAAGTGATGATAAAAAAATATCAAAATATTTCTATTTCAGATAAATGCTGTTCTTCTGAACATTCTATTCATCAAAGAAACCTGAAAAATTCTACTCAGCTGTTGTCAACATAATAATAATAATACTACTAATAATAAATGTTTTTGAGCAGCAAATCAGAATATTCGAATGATTTCTGATGGATCATGTGACACTTAAGACTGGAGTAATGATGCTGAAAATTCTGCTTTGAAATCACAGGAATAAATTACATTTTATAATACATTCAAAAATAAAACAGTTATTTCGAATTATCATACTATTCGATTATTTTGAATAGTAAAAATATTTCAAAATGTTACTGTTTTGCTGTACTTTGGATCAAATAAATGCAGGCTTGGTGAGCAGAAGACACTTCTTTAAAATACATCACAAATCTTACTGTTTAAAAACTTTTGACTGGTAGTGTACACATATATATACTGTCACCATGTTTGCTCGGTCTTTGTCCGATCATTGTGTTGCTCACGTTCATTTGTTTTCTTGTGCAGTTTCTGCTGTCTCCTGTTTTCCTGCATTCCAGTTTCCTGCCGCTGTTTTGGATAATTTGGATATTGCACTCAAGACGCCTTGACTCCTTTGTTTGTTTGTTCCTAATAAACTGTTTACCTGCACTCGCAAGTGAATCTCAAGTTATTTTGTGTGATGGTTTTATATATTATATAATATATTCTAAATAAACTACAAACAAAAAAATTTATAAATTTCTTTTGTCCTCACATTCTTTTTTGTAGCAATTCCCTCTCAGTCACATACCTGACTGAAAGGCTCATTATGCAGCTCATTATGTGGGCCTTTGTCTTCTCAGGTGTGAATCACACTATTATTCATTATCATTCACGCCTCCTCACACACAGCTGTTCCATACAAAAAGTGACTTAGAAAATGAGTGAACAAGATGATTTTCACATCATTTTGAAGCAAAAACTCTAGGCTACAAGATCCAGTTCTCGAAAGTCTTTTGAACAAAATGTTCTCTATGTGGCCTTATATGGCCTTCTTCAAGTGATACATTTTTTTTTAGGTTTTCACTAACCACACATAAACATTGCTTTCTCAAAAACACACTCATGTACATGCATGCTGCTCACATATTATTGTACCCCAGTTTGTGCTGATTACAGTGTTATATGACTTTAGCCATTTATATGTTTATAAGCAACTGAAAAAGCACAAATGTCAGGGCATGTCAAAACTTCTCCAGGGCCCTAAAACACCCTCAGACCCCAGAGGGTTAATCACTGAATATCTCTTTTTAATTGGAAATACTTCTAGATATGGAAGGTAAAAAAGTATGTGATTTAGCACAGCTAAATCCGACAAATATTCTATTTCAATCAGCAATGCTTTACAATGTGGAAAAAAATATATTTTAAATAGGCCTATTAAGTTTTAAAGATTAAAATAAATATATATATATATATATATATATATATATATATGATTTAGTGCAAATAAATCTGACAAATATCCCATTTCAATCAGAAATACTTGAAAATATGGAAGATACATTATTTCAAACATTTTTAAAGGTAAAATAAATCAAAAGTAAGTGATTTAGTGCACCTAATTCTGATATCTAATTTTAATCAGAAATACTTCACAATATAAAAGAAAATTATCATTTAAATATTAAGTCATAAACGTAAAAAATTGCACTAAACCACTTTTTTTACTTTTATAACTTAATTTTTTAAGTAAATATAATTTTTTTCTTCCACATTATGAAGTATTTCTGGTTTAAATAGGATATTTCTCCGAATTTGTTGCACTAAATCACATAAATATCCCATTTCGATTAGAAATACTTCACAATATGGAAGAAAAATTGTGATTTAAAATACAGTATTAGGTTATAAAGGTCAAAGAAAATAAATGTGATTTAGTGCAACTAATTCTAACAGACATCTCATTCTAATCAGAAACACTTCACAAAATGGAAGATAAATGTTGATTTAAATATTAAGTTATTAAGTTAGAAACTGCCATGTGATTCAGTTGCACTAAGTGTAACAAATAATTTCCAAACAAGGATCCTTTTATAGTTTTCTAAAAAAAAAACAACAACAAAAAAACATTACAGTAGAGTTCTTCACCGTTAGTTGTCTCACAAGGTTATCACAAAATGAATATCAAGTTTATTTAAAATGTAAAATATGATTGTGAATAGCAGCAAACCTTCACCATGGTAAACTTTCTGCTAGGACAGCTTCAATAACATTACATATTACATTTATTATTCTTTTACAGTAATAACTTTAAGTATAAATACTATGGTGTTTTGGCAGGAACTATGAATACCTTGGTAAATCTTTTTTTTCAAGGTTGTCAACTTAAAATATTAGAATCCCAAATAACTGGAGGAACGTAATCACAGTTCTTAAGAATTTGGCAGGCTACATTATTTCTAAATAAAAATCGACCGAGCATGTTCGAATGTCATCACTGTGCAAGTGCAATTTAAGATGCATGTCTTGCCTTAAAAATGTGCGCATGTAATTATCCTAAAAACAATGGAGCATTATATAAGCCTTGCGCATTTTCACATCAAGCAGGCCTGTGAGGTACTAGTGCAGCCCTCCCAACACATTCACAATACAATAATAAAAACTCTCCTCGCGGGACACACTTCTTCATCTACTGATCACACACTCCTCACATATGCCACGACTCGGGACGGCATTTGATGTATTTCCTTTCTCTTTATCATAAATATATAAATTATGCTAATTAAGACCATTGCATATTAACCAACTTTCTGCTAGGACAGCTTCAATAACATTACATATTACATTTATTATTCTTTTACAGTAATAACTTTAAGTATAAATACTATGGTGTTTTGGCAGGAACTATGAATACCTTGGTAAATCTTTTTTTTCAAGGTTGTCAACTTAAAATATTAGAATCCCAAATAACTGGAGGAACGTAATCACAGTTCTTAAGAATTTGGCAGGCTACATTATTTCTAAATAAAAATCGACCGAGCATGTTCGAATGTCATCACTGTGCAAGTGCAATTTAAGATGCATGTCTTGCCTTAAAAATGTGCGCATGTAATTATCCTAAAAACAATGGAGCATTATATAAGCCTTGCGCATTTTCACATCAAGCAGGCCTGTGAGGTACTAGTGCAGCCCTCCCAACACATTCACAATACAATAATAAAAACTCTCCTCGCGGGACACACTTCTTCATCTACTGATCACACACTCCTCACATATGCCACGACTCGGGACGGCATTTGATGTATTTCCTTTCTCTTTATCATAAATATATAAATTATGCTAATTAAGACCATTGCATATTAACCAAAAACTCATTTCGAGTCCCGAGACTTCGTATTGCGTTGTGCAAAAATAACGTGCAAGCTGTGATCATATTCACGACTTACCCGCTGAAAGGTGGGATATTTTCTTTATTTCTCCTCCTTCGTCGAGCTTTGCCAGTTTGTTTTAAATATGCATAATTAAAAATTCACCTCACAGCTTCCGACGCGCGCTACGAACGCACACAAAAGAGCTATTTGCATGGATAAGGAGGCTCGGGAAAGCGCTGGTCCTCTTTTTAACTACATATTTAATGACGTCTCTCTGTTAACTGTCGTGCCGGTGAAGCAAGCGCACCTTAATAGCCAAGGTAAACCCTTATCTGCAGAAAAGTGGCGGAAAATTAACACAAATTTGCTCTTTTGCACTACGTCATGAACATAATTTATGCAGGCCGAGTCTCGCATTGAAAAAATGGCGCTGGCTCGACAGAACAGGAGCAATGGCCGTCTTAAAGGGACAGTACACAGTTACTGCAGTTCACTGCACTTGATTCAGACTGCAATATTGCTACAGTGTGAGGTTATGCTTTCACTGTAAAATTAATCACATTAATGAAGAGATCAGTTTATTTTGTATGAATTATTATTGTTTATCAAAATATATTATTTTAATGATATAATATAATAAAGCTTATTATATATAATGCTTATTATTACTATTATTATGTTTTTTGTGCCTTTAATGTGATAATGTGACTATTATTGTGTTGTTTTCCCAAAACAATGATGTGAATAAAAAGTATAAGTATTTGAAATATTAACATTCGTGTCATTCTATTCATGCAGTTTTTAACTTTTAAAGAAAATCATATAGGTGATTTTTATTACATGATAAAATGTAATATATACAGATAAACAGAACAAAATAGACAATTAAGTTGCTCACTGCACTATTCAAACCCTTGAATCCAACTAATATTGCTACATTGTGAGGTTATGCACTAATACTAACATTAATAATGACATCAATTTATTATTATGATCACTTATAAAAATGATGACATAATAATTAGTGTAATCATGACTACTACTATTGCTGTGTTTCTTCAAAATAACAAAATATTTTTTTAAGAATTTAAAATATTGATATTCATATCCTACCTCCTGTGTCCTTGTACCTCTTAAAGTCAAATTCAAATGTTAAATGCAGTTAATAAAACATGGCATCTCAGCACTTACAAAACTGTATTCCTTTAGCAGATGTTTTTATCCAAAGTGACTTACAAATGAGGAATACTAAAGTAAATCAAGAAATAAAATGATAGAGAAAAACGAGTTTGGCTACAGCCCAAGCAGATTAATCTTCAAGCACAGTTTTCCCTCTGATTGTTCTCCAGAGATGATCATTTTAGGGCACTGCAGATAAATGCATCTGTTGCATTGTTATTTGAATTTCTATTGTAATGATTGCATGTTTTTTGAGAAAGCCTATACACATATACACCATTAAATGCATTCAAAATAAGATGTTCTTTGCTCATGTCCTTTTTCATGAAAATAAGATGCATATTGATGCATATTCTTATATGTGATTTACAAGGCATATTCACATTTTTTATAATGAACTGGCTTATGAAAAAGACACCGTGTTTCTATACACACTCTGTGTCTTTCCTCTGTTGCCAAGCCAGCTGGCAAACACTTCCATTTGCATGCATTAGCAGCATATTGCCATGGAGCTCAAAGGAGTACTGGGATTGCTGAATACAGACGAATCTGTAATTAGGTTCACAGCCAGTATACAGGCCCCAACTAATACAGAGAAGTTCCATTTTAGATGTACTAAATGCATCTTTATACTGCCTAAGGAGCCTGTGGGCCTAGCCATAAAAATGCATAAATGACATTTAATTTAGTCACACAGGTGCAAAACAAAATTTGGATCATCATTCCTATTCAAAGTCTGATACGTAGTACATTAGGTTGAATATTGCAATTAAATTAAACAGTCTTAATGAAACCTCTGCTCTGCTTGGCATACTTCCCAGGGCCTAATTATACAATATTACTTTAGGTTCATCAAGTGTGCAAAATCGTTCCATACTGTCTAACCCTTTGAGTAGACAGGAATTCATATTACATGCTGATATCAATAATAATGTTACTGGGAATGTAAAATATAAAAATATTCACATCAAATATTTAATTAGACAATAAATAATTCAGCATATAAACAACATACCAAACTGTCAACACTTAAGTAATAGCAGGGCATGTTATCACGCTACAGTATTTGGGGTGTCACAATGAAGCAGCCAGCAATTAATGGAATATTAAATTGCAGAGGTGTAAAGACCTAAAAATCATACTTGAGTAAAAGTACAGATACCTTCCAGTGAAAATTACTCCACTACACATTACAAGTCACCAATTCCAAAACAACCTGAGTAAAAGTCTTAGAGTATCTGATTTGAACAGTACTTAAGTATTTTACTTATACTAAATAGGCTCAAAGTTGCACTAGTCAAAGAGACATGCCAGTGAAAAACTGTATCGTTGTGGAGAAGCTGCGGAAAACAGGCAGAGGCAAGGATCTATGTGCTCTTATTTCATGGAAAAACTAGAACAAACAATAAGGCAAAACCCAAAGGGAACGAAGAACAGCATGACTGGCAAACAGACAACTATTACATTCAACAACTCACAAGGAACTAAAGAAAAACTAGGGCTATATATACACACGGGGCTAACAAGCTTAACAAGATAAGACACACCTGGGGAGACTAATCAAGGGGAACCAATGAACAAACGGACTACAAACTGACTACAAACACCACGGGAGACAGGAAGTGACATAAAAGTCCAGGGCAAGGCACAGAGAGCATGAAACAAAAACAAGAAAGAGTTGATTTGTGAGGAGAGCAATCACGTTTATTTTCTAAAACCAAAATAAAACTGAACACCTCAAAATTACAAAACAAACAAAAAACAATATCTTTCAAAAAGGTCTCTTCAGTATAATGGATAAATAAAATTATGTTAAGGAAAATTAAAAAGCCGAAACCTTCTTGCAGTGGATGTGCTGGTTTGGGCCTCATTGCCGGCTGCAGTCATGTCCTCATCTCTTATATAAACACCTGTGATTCACAAATACTTGCTAAGGAACTCGCATTCACATAAAGTAGCCTTGTTGAAAAGTTTGGGTGAGTAAGGGCAAAACGCACAAGATACAGTACTTTCAGTGACCTGGAATTGGCAATATCACGTCTTTTGTAGCAGAAATAAACTGCTGCAGAAAAGCATGCAAAATGTAATGTGTAACTGCCAATGTTGGGGAAAGTTACTTTTAAAAGTAATGCATTACAATATTGCGTTACTCCATAAAAAAGTAACTAATTATGTTACTTAGTTACTTTTTATGGAAAGTAATGCGTTACGTTACTTTTGCATTACTTTTTAAATCTGGACAGGGTTTGCTTATTTGATTTTAAAATAAAAAAGTTATATTTTTGGCAAATATAAAAGCCTTTTCACACCAAAAGTGAAATGAATAAGCCTCAGGCTGAAGGGAAAGTAAATTTACGTCCGTACAGTAGAATGCAGAAGAAGAAATTTCAACACACTTCAGCAATAAAAAAAGACACACAAATGTTTGTCTAGAGTAATTTGTGCTTATTAGTACGGTTGAACTGGATCATCGAAGGTCAGAAGCAAAGACATTGGTTAATAGAATGGGATTAAATACATAAAGGATATTTGCGTTGTTTAATTAACATTTAATTATTGCAGGTTTGCGTCATATTCTGAGTTGCATTATTTTTATTCATTTTGAGGAATACTGAATCTGTGTTTCTTTTTGTGGGAGTGAAATGAATTAATGCATATTCATATTTATTTTGAACTACAGTAGCATCTTCTGATTTCTCTCAACATGGGGACAGGAGAGCCGTCAATCAATACATTGAAAAAACAAAAAAAAGTAACTTGCGTTACTTATTTGAAAAAGTAACTCAGATATTCTCTTGTAAATTAAAAAGTAATGCGTTACTTTACTAGTTACTTGAAAAAAGTCATCTGATTACGTAACTTGCGTTACTTGTAATATATTACTCCCAACACTGGTAACTGCAACACTCATTTCAAATATAGTGGAGTAAAGAGTACAGATACTCTTTCAAAAATGTAGTGAAGTAGAGAGTAAAAGTTGCTAATATATTTGATACTCAGTACAACTACAAAGTACCCGAAAAGATATTCAAGTACAGTAACTAATTACATTTACTCCAATACTTTACACCTCTGTTAAATTTGGACATTTGAAACAGCATGTGAAGCCTTGCTCTGATCTGACATTTATTAGAAGTACTCTTAACCTGAAATCACAGTCCGAAATGTTAGTTAAAATCTACCTTGTCTGCATGTTTGCTAGTGTAGTGTTATTACAGAAATATTAAGAGCTTTTTGAACTAGGCGTTTGAACCCGACATAAAAACCATTTGAGAAAATACATAATTGTGTAACTGGACTTTTCAAACTCCTATAATTACAGAGATAAGGTAGCCTATGGCCTTTGTGCCAGATTCCATCTGTGACACCTGCCCTACGTACAAACACAAATACACGTAAATACGTCAAATTCCATATATATTCTATAATTTTATGATCTATACAATAACGTTTATTTTCACAGTACAAAGTGGGGCTTACTGAGACTTTCGTTTTTGCGATATTATGAGTCACGAGTTCCTCTTTAACAGGGAGTGGCGTCCAAAAACTGACGCGTGCGTGATGTAGCTCCTCCCAACGCAAATATACTCAAAGCTTAGCCCGACGAAAACAAGGAAGTAAGACGAGGAACTTTGAGCAAACCTTGTATTTATTGTCATATAAACGCAGAATTCGGTCTGTTGAAATTCTCGTCCCGTAGAATATATTATCTACAGTGAAGAACAATGAACAACAAAGGTAAATACGCGATCACCTCCGCTCTTCTGCTATTTTGCTTAGCCGCTTCCTAGCAACTACCAATGGAGTTAGCCAGCATAACTGACTTACATAACAAACGACTTAACACACTGAACTGATTATGATTATGTGCCAAAACATCTGCCATCGACTGTCTCCTGACGGACACTGTAGTATTTAACGCGGTAGTGTCTTTTTTTAGCGGACCGGGTAATGTTTTGGGCTGAAAACGGGTAAAGGGAGATTAGCTTGGCTGCTACAGCGCGATGACGTGATCGGAAAGGTGACCTCGTTAAGAAAGCGAGACGCTCACAGCATCAGTTTAATCATTCAGTTAATCTCATTTAAACGTGTTTCATCGATATACTGTGAGGTGTTTATTCAAGAACCGTTTGTCTTATTTTTTCTATCGTAATTTAGCTGTCAGTGAAGACTGGCCTTTTTGTCTCTTGTTTGTTTGTGTGAGGCTTAATGCCATTTATTGTAATACGTTTCCACATCCATATGTGTGACCCTAGACCACAAAACCAGTCTTAAGTGTCAATTCTTAGAAATTGAGATTTATACATCAATCGTAAAGCTGAATAAATAAGCTTTCCGTTGATGTGTGGTTTATTAGGATCGGACGATATTTGGCCGAGATGCGAATATGTGAAAATCTGGAATCTTGAGGGTGCAAAGAAATCAAAATATTGTGAAAATCACCTTTAAAGTTGTCCAGATGTAGTCCTTAGCAATGCTTATTAACAATCAAAAATGTTGATATAGTTTTGATATATTTATGGTAGGAAATGTACAAAATATCTTCATTGGATATTGTCTTTACTTAATATTCTAATGATAAAAAATCATTTTGACCCATACAATGTATTTTTTGGCTATTGCTACAAACATACCCATGCAACTTGAGACTGGTTTTGTGGTCCAGGGTCACATACGTCTTATAGAAAGCCATTTGTCAATTATCATTTCTGTTTTGTTCAATATCACAAAACCTTTAAAAAAAAAACATGTCTGGGTCACTTCAAAATTATTTTTATTCTTTTGGCAATGCATTTTAATTTTTAAAATGTAATCCACATTTCAAGCCGGTCTACTCTAGTTTAAGGAAAACCTCTGAATGGTTTCTCTTGGTCAGTATCTTTAGTACAAAACCAAAACATTGCTGGCTACTTTACAGTAAATCACCTTAAGCCTCTGTTGTGATATTAATTTTAAACCATCACCTGTCTTTTTTTTCTCCATTCAGGTTCATATCCACAATCTGTTTACCCTCAGCAGAGCACAGCACCCGTTTATCCGCCTGCTATGCAAATCCCTTCTCAGGTGTCTGCATATCCAGATGCCCCTCCTCCATACTCTGAGGTAACCAGTACAACTTACTCATTATGTCAATGTACAATATCTCATTAAAGCATTCAAGTGGGTCTTTTTACAATGTCACATTTTAATCTAGTACTATATAAAAAAAACTACTTGTTTTGGACGGAAGCATTTTCAAAAATGTATGTTTCATTACTCAAGATTGCATGCTAAAGATTCCCGCTAAAGATTCTAATAAAATGTATGTATAAAAGATGTAAATGTAATAAAAGATATCACTGTTTGATAAATTGTTAATTTCATTAACTATAACTTTAGGCTATTATACGGTTGCAGATTTGTGTTTACCTGCATTTTAAAATGGCTTTGAGTGCAGCTAATTAAAAAAAAAAAAACTTTTTAGATAAATTCTGTGTTTATTCCATACAAAAAATGGTTACAATAATTTACGGTTTCAAATTTTGAAATGTTTCCCCCTCGCAGGTTTATCAGCCCAGGTATATGGCTCCTCCCCCAGCCCCTGGACAGATGCCCCAAATGACCTCAGCTTACCCTGGTACTCAGATGTACATGCCCATGCATGCTCAGACTGTGCCAATGGGGGCCATGGCTCCTAATGTCCCAATGGCATATTATCCGATGGGGCCCATGTACCCCACTGGTTCCACCCTCATGGTGGAAGGCGGATTTGATGCAGGAGCTCGCTTTGGGCCTGGCACCAGTGCTTCCATTCCTGTGAGTATTCCCAGTAAACATCTAGGAAGTACTATGCATTTAGCAGCCTACAATTAAGGGAATAGTTCACCCAAAAACCGGAAATTTGCTAAAAACCCACTCTCAGGCCATCCAAGATGTAGATGAGTTTGTATCTTCATCAGAACAGATTTGTAAAAAATGTGGCTTTATATCACTTGTTCACCAATGGATCCTCTGCAGTGAATGGGTGCCGTCAGAATGAGGGTGATAAAATTACAATAATCCTCATGACTCCAGTCCATCAATTAATGGCTTGTGAAGTGAAAATCTGTGTGTTTGTAAGAAACAAATCCATCATTAAGATCTTTTAATTTCAAACCTTTGCTTCCAGCTAAATATGAGTCCATAATTATTATTAATGCCTCCAGTGAAAAAGTTGTTTAGTCTGAATCAGAAGAGAAATATGCACAGATCAAGCACAGTTTACAAGCAAAAATAGTTCTGTGGATTTTGATGTGAGAGGACAACAGGAGATGGACTTTTTCCGCTGGGGGAAGCATTATTATCATATTTTTGTCAGACACAATGGTTTAGTTAAAACATCTTCATGGATTTGTTTCTACAAACATGCAGCTTTTCACAAGATGTTAATTGATGGACTGTGATCTTTTATCAGCTGTTTGAACTCTCATTCTGATGAAATTCTAAATATCTGAAGAGAAATATGCACAGATCAAGCACAGTTTACAAGCAAAAATAGTTCTGTGGATTTTGATGTGAGAGGACAACAGGAGATGGACTTTTTCCACTGGGGGAAGCATTATTATCATATTTTTGTCAGACACAATGGTTTAGTTAAAACATCTTCATGGATTTGTTTCTACGAACATGCAGCTTTTCACAAGATGTTAATTGATGGACTGTGATCTTTTATCAGCTGTTTAAACTCTCATTCTGAGATGTGATGAAATTCTAAATATCACCAATTTTTTTTCAATGTAGAAACTATCTATATATCTTGGATAGCCTGATAGTGAATACATTTTCACCAACATTTCATTTTGGGGGTATTTATTCCTTTAAGCAAATCCAGTTGATGTTGCAGGACCTATTCCGATTTGATTTATTGAGATGTGGGACAAAACATTTTATGTATATGTTTATTAGGTATTTAAGATGTATTTAACCATGTCATCATAATATGTTAAGAAATTATTTAGGATTTTTAGATTATTTCCTTCATTTTGTACAAAATCAGGAAAATTATGTGATAAGGAAAAAAAAAATGTTTTCAACAAAGTCAGCTGTCAACCTGTAAGACTTTTTCGTGAGAATTATTTTATGAAAATAGAAGTAGGAGGTTGCACTAAACATGTTTACACATTAATAAAAAATAAATAAAAAACATCACAATGTGTTTTTTTTCACACTTCTGTAGCCTGTTTTGTCCCTTAACTCAACAGTCCACAATACTCAGTGTGAAATTCCTTTCAGGTTCAGTCTGTTCTGAGATATTATAAGTTATGACTTTACATTTTCTCTTGGCATAGATGTGCCTGAAAATGTAGCTGATGAAATATGTATTTGATTTACATATTTGTCTTCACATTCAAGCCTCCACCTCCTGGACACCTCCCTAACGCGGCTCAGATGGCAGCCATGCAAGGTGCAAATGTGGTGATGTCACAACGTAAGGGCAACTTTTTCATGGGCGGCTCCAGCGGCGGTTACACCATCTGGTAACAGTGAGCACCCCACTGGGCCTGGACCGAAGCCCTCCTTCCTTCTCCCTGGTTCCCTTTACCTGTTCTCCCACCCCTGCCTCCTTTGGGGCTGCTTGGCTAAGCCACAATACTGATTTAATCTAATGGAATGTAATATTTTAGAGCCCCTTACTCAAGGTACAATACGCCGCTGTTGATATAATTGTGTAATATCGCAATGACATAATGTATAACACAATTATTGCGTATTCACAATTAAAAAGCGCATGATAATTGTAAGTTGGAACTTCTAGTGATCATATGTCATCTACCATATTTATCGGTTGGCTAATTTAGAGAGTAAACAACTTTGAAGGTGAAGACCAGGTCATTTTTACCTTTACTGACTCTTACAACTTAATTTTTACAGTACATTTTCTAGTTTTTGGTCGTCTTCTTGAGCCAGAGATCATGCCAAGAGAACTGCCGAGTCAGTTTGATCATCAAGTAGCTATGCACTTGAAACTTTCTCTTTGAATAGTATGCTTAACTACGCCTTTCATTCATATTATTAAGGTCTTGTCAGATATGTAAAATGCAGATTTAAGCACTCTTAAAGAGAAAGATGTGTTTACAACTTCAAACAATGGCGGCGTATCGTACCTTTGGGCAAGCTTATATAAATGTTATCAGGTGCCAAAACTGCACCATTATTTAAAAGCAAAGGAATTTACATATGAATGAACCTAATTGCAGTAAAAGAGAGAGTGAACAAGATTAACTAAACTGGTTCAGAAAAGTAGGATTTAGTTTTTTTCAATATTTCCCTTCCAATGTCGGATACCCAGAGCTGTACATTTAGCCATTTCACTTAGTTTAGCGTGTGTTATGTGTGTTCCAGCTATATGTGCTTCTAAACAAAATTTTTAGCATTTTCCACAAAGGTAAAGTTGTTTACAGAGGTCAGGGCTTAATCAAGAGACAACTTAAATTCAGTATTTTAAACGATTTGGCACATCATGCTTTTTTTTTTTTTTTTTTTTGTGGGGAGCTGCTTGTACCAAAGATTTTCGCTTTTTGTAAGTCTTCTGTCATAGTACATCTGCACACAGATTCATACTGAAATAAATAAACATATCATATTTAGATGATGGTGATTGCTTTCCGGGCAGAGCAAACCACTGCCGTGACTGCATTTTCTAGGGGTTGTGTTTTAAAAATATATAAATGTTTCCTAGTTGCATCTTGATGTTTCTGCATGCACTTTTCAGTAGTTTTGTTCTTAATAAAGAATTTTCATTGTTCAATTTTTTAGGAGTACTACAGGATTAATTTGTGCACTGTCAACCAATTCTGAAATGTTTTTGCAGATTTCTTTTGTACATATGCATTTAAATACGAAGAGCGTCAGTTATAATTGGTTCTGCATTGATGATTTTCAAAGCAGTGCGGTAATACGTAGCAGCAAATACAACGGCTGAGAAATCGTGGTGTTTATTAGTAAATGTAATGCAAGGGATTAAAGTTTTGCTCTCGTCTCTAATGTGATTTTGAAAAATACCTATCAAAAAAGGAAGGAGTTACACCAGCAGTTGTCTCCACTGCTTTTTATGCTTCTAATTTATTTAATTGCGAAATCTTCATTTCTACTCCCAACAGTGATAGAATGACCTTCAAAAGCAGCCGTTTACTCTGCGACACTACACGCTTAAGCTCTGTAGCAGTTATCTGTATTAGATGTGACCGTAAATCTAAAATGCTGCTTATTTTGCTAGATAGCACAGAGGTGAAATGCTTATAAATGCTTACTTAGGTTTATTCTCCGTATATTCACTGGTATCAAAATTATTTTTGGTCACTATACTATATATATTTTCTGATTGAATTTGAAAATATAGGAAATGCTATGCTAGCCTGGCAAATGGGGCTAATTTTTTAGGCTTTACATGTATCAGGTGCATCACTGGGTATCCGACACTACAGTACCGTTCTAAAGGTTTTGCCCATTTGAATAAAAAAAGACCATTCAGGTAGATTTTCTCTCTGCAAATAAAGGAAATACATTTTTTGATGTAAAAAAGAAAAACCAAAAAAAAAAAACATGCCAAGTATGCTGGCATTGCCTTAGCACCATTTCTATAATTTTCTGTGACGTAGGCTTCTGACCTGGTAGTTTCCTAACCTGACTTTATGCCATTCCTTATTTAATCCCATTTCATTTATTCTTACTTTGCTAGGAAAATAACATAAGGCAAAAAAACATGGGGGCAAAGCCTTCAGAACTCAATATCCGTTTCAACTTAGCGCAGCATTTTATCATGGCATGTGGCACCGTGTGTTTGTGTATGCAATGTAGCGGATACACTGCTTATCTTGAGCCTCAATACCATGACAGTCATGGATGGTATACGTCTTTGTGGGCACTACAGTTCAGGGAACCCTTTTGATTATATATATATATATATATATATAATAAAAAGATAATGATGGGTTAGAATGGATGCACACTGCAGCATCAAGGAACCGAGGTCCTTCCTAGTTTGCTACATGACAAAATGGTCTCCAATGAAAATGTGGTGCACTTAACTTTTTTTATACTAAACCTTAAGTATAAAACAAAATTTAGAATAAAAGCTATTTTGAATTTTGACAATCGGTGTTGTAATATGTCTTTCAATGTTTCATGTTTATATTTTTGTATGCTGGTTTGTATATTTGGCGGTTTATCTCCAGGTCATTACAAATGTTTGTCAAAAGTCACCAATTCACATTCACTCCAATGCAATAATGACTCTAGATCTTGGAGATGATGCATTATCCAAAGTCTTAAAGGAAGTTAAATATCTTACAATATATCATTTTTGCACTGACAAAACTATTAGCACAGAATTAATTTCTAATTAAATCTAAATTTTTGTTTTACTAGCAATTTTCAACTAGCTAGACACTTGTATTTGACATTGTATTATAATCAATAACTGCAGTATCATATTGATAGAGCAATTAAAAAAATATTACTCAGAATCCGACATATAAATTACATTCATTTTCATAACAAGTAACATACCACTGTAACCCTGCACAAAAAAAATATCAAGTATCATATATGCATCTGATATTATGATCAGCATGTGTTTGTTTTACAAATAATGACAGCGGTATTATATTTGGCACTGTTACAGCATGCCTATGTAACAAAAATACATTTTGAATTATAAAATGTCAATAAAAAATAAAAGTAAAATACATTTAAATGTTTTACAAGGCACTGTAACAGTGGACTCTCCAACTATCCATAATCTAAGAGTTCTGCCAATAAAATAAATTTTTTTTTTAAAGTAATAAAAAGCTAGGCAAAATTATCAAAGTGAAAAGGCATGTTGAAAAGCCGCAAATTAACACTATATTGACTTAAAACCGAATAAAATAAAATTAGTACAGTGCCTCCAATGTTTTCCATTTGATAGAGGTGCAGTGCTACTTATGCTACCTGAACGCTAATAATAGCTGATAAAAACTCCATAATTACTGATAAATTATTTGTTGATAACTACTGCATATGAACTTTCTTGTCATTTCTGCTGAAGCAGCGAGTTTGTTTTTTGAGTGAACTATAAACTACATACAAAGGCATAACAATTTGACAGCAAAAAATGATTGTCTCAGTAACTGACAGTAACTTTACCATACGAAACCCGATGGTGAGCTTATTGACCTCATGAATAAACAACTTTTTACTTCTGGCTTATCCTCCCAACATAAAACTCGACCTGTATCCCTTCAACCAAACATTCTTTCATACAGCACAGACTAGTGGTTTATGTCCCATATGTCTTGCACATACACCTCTCTACATAGACTATTTAGATGTCTTCAGCAGTCTACGCGTATCGATCATGGGTTAAATCCCCCTGATGCTAAGCAGTTCAGATGAAGTATTCCTTCTTGTTTTCAGTGACGGTGTCATTGTAGACCTGGTCAGGGTCCACTCCTGGAGCAGGCTCACCTGCGGTTCTGTAAACACCCTTACTGTGGCACAAGTATCTGTACAGCAGGAACCCACAGATAACAAGAGTCAGCAGGATCAGGGCAATTGCCACTTAAAAAAAAGAAAAGAAAAATCATTTTAAACAGCCAGAAATATGCAATAAATCAAATGAAGAAAACAGTACTCTTCAAGGTTGCACTTTATTTTGATGGTCCCCTTTACACATTCTGTTGACTATACATAACTTTACACGTCAACTAACTCTCATTAGAGTACTAGTAGACTGTAGTTATTTACAGTTAATATAATGTCTGTTAAGAAGCCATCAAAATAAAGTGTTATCAGATATTAAGCAAAGACAGTCTACTATAATGCTATAATGACTGGTAGTTGCCAAGTTTCTTTTAGTAAACAAAAAAAGGAACCATTAAAAAATGTGTTAACCTCAAAATATATTTAAAAAAAAAATATATATATATATTCTGAAAGTAATTTTAGAGGCTTTAGAATGAAGATATACAGTAAGTATAATTAAAATCACATATGATTTAAGAAAAAATTCAAAGTTGTGCATGTTTCATATGGCATTATAAATAAATACACAATATATATGAAATAATATATGTAATTGATATAATATAATAAAGTATGATATACACAATCCAACCTGACAGATAATGCCAAAACAAGTCAGAATAAAAGTCGGCAAAATAATTGAATTATTGTTATATAATAAATAAACATGACAGTTTAAAAGTTTTGACCTCTTTTGAGGAAATGAATACCTTTATTCAGCAGGGATGCATTAAATTGATCAAAAAGTAACAGTAAAGACATAAAATGTTATAAAATACTTCTATTTCAAATAATGCTGTTCTTTTGAACTTTCTATTCATCAAAGAATTATGAAAAATAAGTCTATTGTGGTTTTCATAACAATATTATGCAGTTTTCAACATTGATAATAATAAAGGTTTCAGCATATTAATGATTTCTGAAGGATTATGGGACACTGAAGACTGGAGTAATGGTTATTGAATAGTCCGCTTTGCAATGACAGGAATAAATTACCCTTTAAATATATATTAAAATAGAAAACCGTTATTTTAATAATAATGGTAGCAATATTACTGTTTTTACTGTATTTTTGATCAAATGAATGCAGCCTTGGTGAGCATAAGAGATGTCTTTCAAAAGAAAATCTTACAGTACAATATATAAAACTGATCACAAGCACAAATCTGGGTGCAAACTGGAAGTTGTACATGACGCATGACCCAAACCAGATCCAAAGGCTTGAAGCTGGAGTCAGGTGGCAAACCTCTAATATGTAACATTATCATGACACCTGCTGGCAAACACTGTGTATATTGTGTATTCCTTTACTATCGCCACAAAAGCTTTCTAGGATTGTCCAGCACAATATATAATTCCTTGTCAATAGGGTAATACACTAGACGTCAATTACCTCCAATGACAGTCATGCCTGTTTGCGGTGGAGCTGCAGTTGTTGATGCAACATCTATCCATGAGAAAAAAACACAACACTGAAGGTGACACACAAAACCTGTATGTCAAGATTACATGCAGTAAATGTGGAATTACAACCATTTCCAGCTAGAGAGACTGTTCCGCATTGTTGAGGAGTAATCAGATTAGGAGAAATGCAACATGGCACGGTGTTAGGCATTAACTGTGCATAGATTTTATTTAATGCTTAAGCATCGCCTCCAATGAAACATTTCTAGACCCAAATGAGGTCAGTTTAGACTAGTGTACAAGTATTAAGTAAGCAAAATAAATAGTGCTAGTGCCCAGATTATGTTACACCAGCCTATTACAATGTTCAGATTCAATGTTTGATATGAGTGACACACCCGAAGCCTGTGAGGGAAACTTTTAATGCTCTTCAAGCAGTTTGCTCTTTATATTAGAAGACAAAGTGTAGAACTTACCAGTAGGTGCAATGCTAGTCATGGTGAAAGTCATAATTGTATTGAAATGGACACCTATATGGAGCAAAATAAACAAGTGTTGACTCATTTCAACATGAAAATTATAGTTCCAACTGTTACTTTTTACAAATATGTGTTTCTGGAACAGACGATGACTTAAGTAAACTTCCGTTTAAAAATGAACTAAATGTGGACAAACATCACTGGGATGTGAGACAGATGTACTGCATCACTCAACCTGTACAGTGTATGTCCCATTGAGGCCTATTGGTGTTGTTTGAAAAGAGGGACACTTATATGTGGGTGGAGGAATAGGAAATTGTGTATTCAATTTTATGTGTTTCTGGAACAGACGATGACTTAAGTAAACTTCCGTTTAAACATTAACTAAATGTGGACAAACATCACTGGGATGTGAGACAGATGTACTGCATCACTCAACCTGTACAGTGTATGTCCCATTGAGGCCTATTGGTGTTGTTTGAAAAGAGGGACACTTATATGTGGGTGGACGAATAGGAAATTGTGTATTAAATGTCCAGGGACGTAAATATCATTATGACTTTTAGAAATGTCTACATCTTGACTTTTTGAAAGATAAGTACTTTTCAAAGACTCATGTAAACCTGCTTTTTAAAAACAATTCTACAGCTATACATCACAGCTTAAGGGTCATTCTATAAAACGGGTGCTTCTAGTTTGAGATGGTAATTTTTGAAACATTGTGATGCATTGCGTAATTATAAATTGCACATTATTAATTGCACATAATTGCTATTTCAAGCTAAATTAAAGGTATAGTTCACTCCAAAAAAAAATCTCAGGTTCACTCACTGCTCACCCTCAGGCCATCCAAGAGATGAGTTGTTTTTTTACGTTAAAAACATCTTGATGGATTTGTTTCTTACAAACAAGCAGCTTTTTGATTTACAAGACTTTAATTGGAGTCATGTGGATTACTGTGATGTTTTTATCAGCTGTTTGGACTCTCATTCTGACGGCACCCATTCACTGCAACAACCCCATCAACATCTTGGATGGCCTGAGGGTGAGTGCATTTTCAGCAAATTTTTATTTTTGGTCAAATGTTTCTGTAATGCTTTTTTACATATTTTGGACCACAATTAAGCTTGTTTTGAAATAGTAATGTGATTGACAAGCATACAACAAAAAAATACACTGTGTTTGGAATTTCACTTGACAATGACAAACTATTTTATTTATTGAATTACTATTTTGAAAAATGAAAAATGATGCTCCCCATAACATAGGGACACAACTTCAACATCTTTTTAATAATATATGGAGATATTATTATTATTATATATTACAACGACTATATATATAATAGGATAAAATGCTATGCCAGGTCAGATAAGGGATGGTGAAAGATAAAATAATTTATTTTTCTTTTTTTATGCTGTGGTAAGGTAACATGTCAATATTAATATACATAAATGTTTGCATTAGCTTTTCATTATTTAACTAATATTTACCCACTTGCATATAATGTACACAAACGCACCCGTTTTGTCTATTGACCCTTAAAGTTGTAAATAAAACAGTCACAAGTCTAAATTGAATCAACTTTACTTCTTACAAATCTCGCAGGGTTAAAACACAACGCTCATTTTAAACGGTTCTCATTGTGATGTACGCTAGCCAGGTAACTTACACCACACACAAAGCTAGAGGTGCGCACCGGCGAGTTTGTTTGTTTGTAGTAGAGACAACCTAAAACTGTAATCCACACGATTCCGTTTATTTGATTTGATCGATAGTAGTCGGAAATCCCCTCTCACACTGTGAACGATCACTTTAAAGAGCTGTAAAACTCATAATCAGCTGTTCAGCCATTCGAAACCGTCAGATGTAACGTTGCTTCCAGCCCAACAGGAACCAAAAAAACTTACCTGCTTGAGTGTCAAAGTCGCGGATAAACTACTTTTAGTTGAAGATGCAGATCACTATTATCAAAGTTAAACTTCAGACCGAGAAATCATGGATAGTAAGCAGTGTTCAAGCCAAAGCAGAACAGTATGAAGCCGCCACAAGCTCATCCACAAAACTGTCTTGAGTGCGCGATGTCCGATTTGTGAAGGAATCGTTTACTTGATTCGGATCTTTGAAGTGAATCAGTTGAACGAACTGGTTCACATTTCCAAACTGAACGATCCGTTCACGAATAGGACTGAATTCTGAGCGGGTTTCGAGTCAAAACCGCTGAACGATTTATTCGAACACAACCGTGATAAACCTGGATTTGAAAAAGTGCTGGAAGTAGGTTTACAACTTGAATGTATGGCAGTTTTATCAACGCACTTACAAACATGGCCTACACAAACAGAGTCCCTTAATGTAAAATAACTGCATTTATTTATTTTTTACTATTTTATTCAAACATGTCAATTTTGTGACTAAACTATATAAGTACTGTTTAGGCCTAATGTAGCCTAAACGCAAAAACAAATGTTTGGTTATTAAATGATTTTATGTTTTCATGAGCTATATCATAGCTGCAATAAACTGAACTGGGGCACATAAAATAAAATAAAAACTCACTAAAAAGGGAATAGAAAAAAACTAATAAACTACATTTCGCTTTTATTAGGACGTTTCATTACGTCCAGATGAAAGGTGATTTGGATCATTAGTTTAATTGCTTAAGTGCGTGATGAAAAAATGTAAAAACAATAGGCAACTGAGTGGCAAGTAAATTTGTATTAATTTATTTAATGATGGATGATTGTCAAGTAGCCTACGTTATAAACATTTGTTCCTTTGATCAATTAGATACATATAGGTCATATAGGCTATTGAGTTATGTATCTAAAAACATTCAAATCCTGAAGGAAGACCACCACATACAGTAGGATAAAAGACAATCCATGAAAGTGATTATATTCTAAAAAAAAAAAAAAAAAAGCTGTTCTTGAATTAAACCCCAGAATTTAAATATTTATCTGAAAAAAAAAAAATCTCAAAAGACCAAGGAGGGAAAAAAAAATACAAGAGTACAGCATTTTACATCCTCTGTTGGGTCCGATTCCAGTGTATTGCCAATAAACTCTGTGTCTTCTCTGTAAACAGATATGAAATTTAAATGAGAAACACATGAAACATATCAGCACAACATGAGTGTGAGTTGGAAGTGCTCTCAAATTATGCTGACCTTTTGTCTGCTATTTAGGGGTCTCTGTTGTCGCTCCCTCCTTCACCTCTCCTGACGGATGGTCACCCTTGGTAAGAGCCTTGAAACAGGTCAAACAAATAAAAATTATACCTTATTCGGAGTTATATTTTGGTTTCTTTAAGAATGAACATAATGGTTATGTTCAGAATGAAATACTAGCCTGCTAAAATGACTGAACACTGCAGTATACTGTATACTATCTAATATGTTTTTCAAACCGTACATAAAATAGTAAGAGCCATGAAAGGAATTGTTCGGAATTGTTAAAAAGCATGGCTATAAATACCTACGGGCTCATTTGCCAGACTGCAAATGAAAATGTTACAACAGATTTTTACTTTCTATTCATCAAAGAATCCTAAAAAAAAATGAAATACTGTTTCCACACAAATATTAAGCAGTACAAACGATTTCAACATTGATTATAATAAGAAATGGTTTTTGAACACCAAATCAGCATATTATAATGATGTCTGAAGGACCATGTAACACTGAAGACTGGAGAAATGATGCTGAAAATTCAGCGTTGCCTTCACAGGAATAAATTACATTTTAAAATATATCAAATGTAATTCTGTTTTTTACAATATGAATGTTTTTACTGTATTTTTCATCAAATGATGCAACCTAGGTGAGTGAGTATAAGAGACTACAAAACATTTTAAAAAATCATAATTATTCCAAACTTTAAAGTGTAATGACAAACAGTAGTTTTTGTCTCTCTCTCTATAATATGCACTTATGTATTTTATAATGTGTTTGCACCTTCACAGAACTCACATTGTTTGAAGCCTCAGCTTGTTCCACATCTGATTTAATGTCACGAGCTATTCCATTCTCCACACCTGAAGGCCCATCGCTCCCCACCTTCTCAGGTGATTTTTGATCTTTGATCTTGGCGCTTTCAGCGATATTTGAGTTTGGTTTCAGTTCATTCTCATCACTGTCCTCCTCAGAAGACTCCTCCTCGTTTGGCGTCTCTTGATCGGAGGCTTGCGAGGACTTCTTTTTGGCTTTCTTGTCTTCCTCCACTGGTTTATCTTCAGAGTAGCAGGTGTTATCCGGCTGTGGCTCATGGGGCGAGGGACCTTCCTCTGTAGGATAATCTAATCTTGTAGGGCTGCCTTTTGCATCTTTGGCACCAGAGACGTTCCCATAAAGGGGTTGAGGGCTGGTGGGGCTTGTCTGCTTAGGGCTGTATGACCCATATGTTGGTCTGTCAGACCTAAAACTAGATGAGTTGTCTCTCCTGTAATAGAAAATGTGCAGAGAAATATGTTTGAATCTTATAAGAAATATCCCGACAAAGATACCACATTATTCTTATTCTGGCCAAAATAGATTGTATTAAATAAATAAACATACAACCACTAGTAAACAGGCACTTTGTGTAATTTTAGACTTTTGACTTAACATTTTAGAGTAACTCATTGCTTGAACCATAAATGGCAACACTTGTCTTTACATTATTAATCATGCACATTCACCAGCAGATGGCAATAGTTCTTTCTAAATCTACAAGGCAACGAGAGAAACTGAACTGATGATTTTTACCTTAGAGATCCCCTGGGGTTGTAGCTCATGTGGAAATCATAAAAGCTTTTAAGTGATCTTGGGGACAACGTGTCTCTAAATGACCTTCTCTTCAAGGAACCAGCACTTAAAAGGAAAACAAAAAGAGTAATTTGGTAAAATAAAGTATTATACTACTGATATTTAACTTAAAAATATATGGACGAACAGACTATAAAGCCATATACCGGTTGAAGTTCTTCACGACAAAGCTCTTGTCTGGATACTGGGTGCTCAGCTCTTTCATCACAGTCTGTAGAACCTCATTGTTCTTGATGCCAAAACAGAAAAAAATATATATCTCGGGTAGTTGCAGAACATGAGGAATCACTTTTTTTGTTTGAGCCGAGTATTTTATTTTAAATCATTTGGTTAACCTTGGTAAGTTCCTTGTAGAAGATGTCTCTGAGGTTGCAAATGGCTTGGAAGACTGTGACATAGCATCCAATGCGACTACAGAATGCAGAACAAATGGGAATTAATAAGGGTAATGGACATTAAGATTTAAACCAAATCTACAATAAAAATAACTCAAAAAGTCACCTGTCAAATAGAAGAGGCAGTTCCAGCTTCAGCTCCCTGTTCATGTCCTCAAATATCACCTTTGCTGCGTTCATCTCATCCTCTGCCTATAAAAACAACAGCACCAAGGAAAGTCCTATACATTTGGTCTTCATTCAATCTGAATCATGTCAATATGTTGCTAGAAATTATTTCATGTTTGGTGGAACTTATCAGTAAGCCTATGAACAAACTTACTGGGTGAGTGTTTCTCTATGTCGGGCAGAATATTCTGAAACATGTCATATAATACCTTTCCAATTTTGATATCATCCTTCTTTTTAGCATTCTGCAGCCCTGTCAGGTGATGGCGAGCAGAATCATTGTCTACGAGTTTCCTGTTTCGCTTGGCCACCTTTTCCTGAATCATGAAGAAAAATAGTTTACAAACTGCATTTAAAAATGATTGAAAGCTTTGTGCAAGCTGCATTTGCCAGTATGTGAGGCAGCCGTCGTTACCCTGACATCTGGAAACTGGCTCATGTAAGACTCCGTTGTGATTAATGCCTGATCATGCAGCTTGTCCTCATAATCTTTCCACAGAAGGTCTTCTCCCTTTGGAACACAGAGAGCAACATTTGTATTAATATAGGTAATTATAATTGAAGTGTGTGTGTGTGTGTGTGTGTGTACTTGTTTATGCTACATTGTGGGGACCAAATGTCCCCACAAGGATAGTAAAACCTGAAATTTTTGACATTGTGGGGACTATTTTTGTTTTTAAAAATAGTAAATGTTTTCTGTAAGTGGTAGGTTTAGGGGTAGTGTTGGGTTTATTGATAGAAAAAAAACATTTGGTCAGTATAAAAGTAATAGTCATCAATGGAAAGTCCCCACAATTTACAGAAACAAACGTGTGTATGTGTGTGTATGTGTATACACACACATACATACACACACACACACACACACACACACACACACACACACACACACA
>NW_015505357.1:1921164-1943405 GCF_001515645.1 Sinocyclocheilus grahami | reverse complement strand
TACACACACACACATACACACACACACACACACACACACACACACACACACACACACACATATATATATATATATATATAATCACTATTGACAAATGCACAATGAACATATACTTTGCCTGTGAAATTTCGCTGATGACCACGCATTTGGATTTTAAAGTGTAACTTTCATCACAGTCTGCCCTACACTCTAAGAAAAGTCTTTAAAAATAGGCCCAATGTTCTTTTATCGTTAAAGAAAATCTGTTATACAATGGATAGTTCCGGTCCTTGATTCTGATTGGCTGAGCCACGTTCGAAGCTGTTGTAAATTACTCTAGAAACATACACCTTTTTTTTACGTCTGTGTGATGCTCGGCAACCACTTTGTTGCAACCACAACCGTTTCTGAGGAACTACATTGTAATGCCCCTTAACTGTTATAAATTCACTGTAAACCATGGCTTCTTGGGGCTAATTGCTTTATTAAGATATTTACAAATGTTTTACACATATTGTGTTGTGTTTTAGGGTTAAATGAAATGTAAACTTAACGGATAATGTCCTGGCATAAACTTACCTTTTCTGTTTTTCTCTATATTCTTACAGTGGGCTCTGAGACTAACCTCCACAACTGCCCCAAGATCCTCTGCGCCGTCCCACTTATCATCATAGGCATCAAACAAGGACTGAAACAGTCGACCTGAGGCATCCCTCATTACTGTTAAACATCCAAGAAAAATAAGGCATGTCAGAAATCCTGTTCATAAGAAGCTGATCTCCTACATGATTCTGATAGTAAAGAGCCAACCTGTGACAGCGTTGAGGTACGCTTTAAGGTCCTTGTATATTCTGTATCCATCGCTCTGCAAAGGAGATCACAAGGACATATTAGGCAATCTTTTGATCTTCAAAACAGTTACTTCGTTTACCATCGCAGATGTACCTGCTGGCATTGGAGGTTCGTCACACACTGCTCAAAGTGCTCATCTTTGGTCTCCTCAGATTTGCCAAGCCTCTGCAACACCTGCAAAGGCATCACATATTACATACCTGACAGCCATGACAAGGGGATTCTCAAACTATACTGACAGCACTGCAATGAATGTTACACCTGAACCTTAAAATATTGATAAGTGCACACTGGTGAAGAAAAAGCTTCCTTACATGGTTGTAGATAGAACTATTCAGCTGACTTCTCCAATAGACAGTTTGAGATTATAAGATATGAAGGTCTTAAACCAGGGGTGTCCAGACCTGTTCCTGGAGATCTTCAGATCTACCTGCAGAGTTCAGCTCTAACCCTGCCTGCCTAAACATACTTATAGTGCTCCTGGTTCAGTTGTGTTTGATCAGGGTTGGAGCTGAAGTTTCCAGGAACAGGACTGGACAGACTCAGTAGGTGAAGATAGAAAAGTAAATGGTGATTTAGTCAGCCTTGGTATTTAAATAAAATACATTGTGGCAATAAAGGAGACTGTTAAGCAGAGAAGGAAGCTGCTTGTTTACATTGGCTCTTGTCAATGGAGTAGATAAAGCAACTTTTGCCAGCTGCTCTCAAGTCATGTGACTGGATTGATAATTGGATGAAAATAACACTAAAGTTCCTGTGCTCTCAAACAGGAAAACTTTGGAAATCACATTGGCGCTCTTGACATTGTGTTTTATGATTCCAGCCACGTACCTTCTCCTGTGCTCTGTTGAATTGTTTCTGCACCCGTTTAGTAAGCACATTGGCCCCTCCTTTTGAGCTGATGCTGGCCTTGCTCTCTGCCATGTTCTCCACTTGTTTTCTTCTTGAATAATGTTTTGTTAGACCCTCAAATTACCTGGCCAGCCCTGGAAAATAAAAGAAATTTTTTAGAGCAAACAACAGTTGGTGTCTTTACATACGTCTGTATTCTGTCCAAACACACCTTCTCTTGGCTTCTTCCATAAGTCATAATGTTCTTATCTTTCCAGGTCATGACTTGAGCATTGTGGTGGCCCCTGAGTCATATTTTATAGTGAATGGTTATATAAGAGCCCACTTGTGGAGAACGTTGAAATTATGTTATATTAGGCCTATATTAAAGTGCACTATTCATCCATTTTTCAAACCATTTATCCTATGTACTCTCAGAAAAAAAGGTACAGAAACTGTCACTGGGGTGGTACCTTTTCAAAAGGCACACCTTTGTACCTAAAGAGTCCATATTGGTACCTTAAAGGTACAAATTAGTACGTAAAGTGTACACATTAGTACCTAAAAGGTACAAAAGTGTACCTTTTGAAAAGGTACTGCCCCGGTGACAGATTCTGTACCTTCTTTTCTGAGAGCGTAGGGTCACAGTGATGCTAGAGTCATATTATTAATCAACATTGAACTGAATTGAGCTGAATAATGATAATATTGCTGCTCTTCAGCGGAAATCAAAAAATTTATTAATTTTGCAACATTAACATTGTTATTTTCCTATTTATTTCTGAGAAGCTGCTTTCAAACAATCTAAATTTATCTATATAAATAAATGTAAGAAATGAGATAAGAAGCTGAACTTTGCACCTATTCTGTACTGTTCTATTCTATTTTATATCACATAATGAAGATCAAACATTCAACTTATTCTGTTCCATTTCCCTTTTCTTTTCTATTCTATTCTGAATCAAATAAGTGGAAGTAAAATTTTGCATTTGTTCTATTATTTGATTTTCTATTATGGGTCACATATGCTTTTTCTTTTCTTTTCTCTATAAGCAGTAAGACATAAAAAGCATGACAGAGATTTCCAAGCTACATTTCCCATAAGTAGTTTGTAACAGTAACGCTAACGGTAACGTTACATACAGAAGCAGCAGCATTGGCCACTCCTCTTCCTCACAAATGTGGATGTTATGAACTTTGCTCTGCTTTTTTGAATGAACTCGGGTTTGTAACATTGCTGCTTCTTCAGGACCTGCTCGACATGATCATGGGAAGGAACATCCTAACCAGCCTGAAACTGAAACCGTACTTTGGTTTAACCAGAAGTGTTTGTTTGGGGCGGGGCTATCTGTTGTCCAGCCAATGGCAGACGGGGGAAGTGATGCAGAAATGACACACTTCACCTTTAATTAAACATTTTGAATTTAGCGTCAAGAAATCCTGACCTGAGTGCTTTTTAATTTGCATATGACATTTAAATTCATGTATATTGGCATTAATCATATAAACCTACTTGTATTCACAGGGAAGGTTTATTCATCATGGACTGTGGGCGTACAGCAGACACCCAAACTATCTGGGGGAGATCCTGCAATGGTCGGGCCTGTTCCTGTCCGCTTCCTCCGTCATGCGTGGACCTCAGTATCTCAGTGTGCTTTCTCCTCTCTTCGTCTGGTTCTTACTGAGACATGTTAGTGGGATTCCCATCCTTGAGAAACATGCTATGAAGAAGTGGGGCTCAGATCCTGCTTTCCAGAACTACATCAAGAACACTCCACTCATATGGCCCTTCCCCAAATTTAAAGGAGAATGAAGCTTATTTACAGAACTTGCAGTAATTGCACATGCTGACAAACGAACATGTGAAAGTCTGGATAGATAGGCACAATAGTGTAGTAGTTTAGGGAATAGTTCAGCCAAAAATTTAAATTGGCTGAATATTTACTCATCCTCAGGCCATCCAAGATGTAGCATTTTCTTCTTCTTCTGCAGAACAGATTTGGAGAAATTAAGCATTACATCACTTGCTCACCAACTGATCCTCTGCAGTGAATGGGTGCCGTCAGAATGAGAGTCCAAACGGCTGATAAAAACATCACAATAATCCACAACATGACTCCAGTCAATGAATTCATGCCTGTGAAGCAAAAAAAACTTTGTAAGAAACAAATCCATTATTAAGGTGTTTTAAATGTAAACCATACGCTTCTTGCTATAACCTATAATAATGCTTCCTTCAGTAGAAAAAGTTAATCACTTGTCCTCACACATCAAAATTCACCTACATATTTTAGAAATATTAACTTAAAACGGTTTTCACTTGTAAACGATGCTTGATCTTTGCATATTTCACTCCTGATTCAGATACGAGGTCTTTTTCCACCAGAGAAAGCAATATTATGGAGAGAAAACTCTTATTTTAGTCCAAATAAATGGGTCGAAGTTAAAATTCATTGAAATGTTTCATTACAAACTCACAGCTTTTCACTTTACAATGTTAACTGATGGACTGGAGTCATGTGGATTATTGTAACGTTTTTATCATCTGTTTAGTCTCTTATTCTGACGGCACCCGTTCACTGCATAAGATCCATTGGTGAGCAAGTGTATGCTAAATTTCTCACAATCTGTTCTGATGAAGAAAAACAAACAAACAAAATCGTCTACATCATGGCTGACTTGAGGGTGCGTAAATTTGATCCAAATTTACATTTGAGTAAATAATTCCTTAAAAAAAAAAATCTAGAGATGTCCCCGTTCCTGGTTATAGTTTCTTCATTATAACAATTTCAGTACACCTAGCTACTTTGCAGTTGTAACCCACAAGAACTTTCTTCAAGAAATCAATCAATACTTCTCTTTTTCCATTAATTCATATGTCCATTAAATCTTACATTTTGGCACGCTTTGTGCCTCAGTGATTTTGTATTGTATTTTAAATGTGAACATTTAAGTCTCGCCACTTCAGTCTAACTCTAAACCCCAATGCAATGTGTTAAAAGACAGACACAAAGGACTTGCAATAAATGAATGTATTTTACAAACAGCACAAGTCTTACAAAATATCACACCACTCAAATTGAAAAGCAACTGAGTTGATAAATCAACTTCAATGTTCAACACAGAAACAATTGCCCTTTTAAAATGATGAAAGCATGACCGTTCAGTGCTACACAACTACTGGTCCAGAAAACGTTGCACCACTGAAAGGAAAATGACTAATTGTATACAGTAAAGAGTGTCCAAACATTATAATATTTTATGAATTGAACGAGGTACGCTAGATCCTTCAAAATCAGTCAATTCTCCCAGAGGGCACCATATTTTGTTTTTCTACTTTAAATACGGTATAAAATTCAATAAATTGAGCCAATACTGCATAAAGACATAAATCAATGCCACAGTGAAAGTCTAAAATAATTCTGGCCATGTTCATTTATGATCAAAAGCAATTATGAAGCTAAAAGACAAAATGCCCAATCAAAACAACCAATAGTGTTTTCGCATACAAATTGCATAGAATTCTCAATTTTCTTGTCTTGAACCGCTCTATGCATAAATCTTAGACGATTCAAAAGCACAGTGCATCTCAAACAACAAATGGATAATTTAAACATCAGCATCATTCATTTTAACATGAACAGCAACATCATCTTAAATTCTGTATTTAACCTACTGGCTGTAAAATCTAAGCTTGACTGTGTTTAAAAACACAGTTTACACTCTACATAGAAAAACCTGATAGTCACTAAAGCCTTGAACCCTCTAAGAGATTGAGATTTTGCTTGTCGTTCCTTGTAAAACACACAATATACAGATTATACTATATACAAATCTTGCATACAGCATAACCTTTTTTGTTCTAGATGCTACAACCAAGTTCAGGTTTCTTGATAAAGAACTCCCAAACTGATGCATATTCTGTTGTTAATAGAGGATTCAGTAACTGATGGAAGTGCTTATATCAGCCTATCGCTTTGGTTGTGAGAATGTTAACAGTACATTAAAACATTTAAAAGCGACTAAAATACAAATGTTACTAGAAAACTCAACAGATAAAAAGAGTAGTGTTAATATGGTTCAAACTGATGGACAAACCAGACATAATATGCAAGTAGGATAATGTAATATATTGCAGCTGTTTCCCAAAGAAAAGTAAAACTCAGCCTTGAGGAGCTTCAGGGCTACTTCAAGAGAGGAGAGGCGAAGAAGTGCCCCTGGCGAGGGACGCTGACTGCAGCTCTGCTCCTGCTAGAAAATCTGAAAACAGGATGGATGTTCATAATGGTTAGTTCACTTCTACTCGAACAGCACTGGTAGAACGTAATAGGATTCAAACATAGCCTACTTTGGAGTGATTGCATTAAGAGTTGCATTCTTCATGCGCTGGGAGAGAGAGCTGGATGATGGGGTCTTGCTCATCTGCTGGTCAGGAGTCGTAAGGGGCCCAAACATACTTGCTACAGGACAAAAAAAAAAAGCATGTTGTTATAGAAGGAAAACAAACAAACAAACACACTGAATTCAAGATCAGGTGATGGTTTGAAACAACCAAAGTCTGAAATTCATACTTTTGTTATCAGGAGTTGCGTGGACATTGGAGTTCTCGATGATCATGTGATCACTGCGACCCTGGTGGTTGTCGCTGATCATAAACTGACTCCAGTACTCCACAGGCAGACTCAAGAGACGCTCGATCACCTGTGAAAGAGAGAGGGAAAAAAAGCTTGGTGAAGAACTGTGCCAAAACACCAAAAAGTACACTTTTGCACAGCTCAGACCCCAATTAAGGTCGCTTACTTTCGGCTGCCGTTTTGTGTCCTGCAGGATGGTCACTGGATCTGGGTCAGGCACGGCATAACCCAAAATTGTGGGCCCAAATACCCGAGCCAGATTGGTTATGTCCATCTTTGTATCTTTGCTCTGGGCCACCCTGAACATGATGGAAATAATACTTAAATATAATAGTCTCATTATATGGAAATAATCCATCTCACAGCCTAAAAACTACCGCCCTAGACAAGTGTTGGGTTTTAATATACAAGAATGTTGCTCCAAATTAAGATGAATAGATAGTGTTACTAAACTAAGAAACACAAACCATCATAAAAACATTTTTTTCTTTAATTATCCAGACATGAATTAATTTAGTGTAAATGAACTGAATACATCAACCATACAATCACTTTTATTAATCGGTAAATGTCTGCAACATAGTTCCTTTATTAGCTCCTCATATTATATTGCTGTTAAAAAGAGAAAATACAAAACATTTGGAGGAAAGAAAAAGTGTTTCCAAGATTGATGGCAAACAAATCTGGAAAGAATTGTGTAACAATATTATTATTGATGTTTTGTTTGTTGAGGAAGTAATGCCATTGTCAAATACAGGTTAAATACATTTTAACTGTTGAATAGATATTGATGTCAACAGCACCACAAATTACAAATACACAACTGTAACACCATTTCAAGAGAATAACCATCATCCTTAAAGCAAAGTTTCTGGTAATGCTTAAAAATAAACATTTAGACTTTTACACCCTCCAATACAACAACCCCTTAAGGCACTGATGTTTTACACAGACTGCTCAAGATGCTTTAAACCTGGAATATTCTTGAAATGTCACAAATGTAAGTGTAATCAGGTAAGAAACGCATTTGGTTTTCATAATTTATTTGTATTAGCAAGTGGCACCATCAATAAAGCAGACAGTAGAATCAGAGATTGTGTGTGCCGTTTACCTCTGCAAATGGATGATGAGAAAGGCCAGAGTGTCTCTGTTGGGCTGTGGAAGATCACTGATGTTCTGATACATCAAGGCGATGCTGTTGTCATCATCGGACAGCTCTGAGGGGGGGGGATTACATTCATAATGTTACAAAAGACGTCCATTGAAAAGAACAGCATTCATTTGAAATTTCCGATTCAAAGAATCCCATGTCAATGTATCATGGTTTCCCAAAAAAATATTAAGCAGCATCATTGTTTTTAAAATTAATAAAAAGTAAATGTTTCTAAAAAAACAAATTAGCATATTCAAATGATTTCTGAAGGATCATGTGACACTGAAGACTAGAGTAATGGTGTTGAAAATTCAGCTATGCCATCACATGAATAAATTACATTTTAAGAAACATTAAATAGAAAAGTTAGATTAAATAGTAATACTTTACAACAATATTACTGTAGTTTTGATCAAATACTGTAAATGCAGCATTGGCCAATATAAAAGACTTTTTTTTAAAGTTTAGACTAGTACACGTGCGCATTTAGAGTGCGTTCTTTCACTGCATGATTACATTTAAATGATCACAAAATTCAAGATATGGGGACAGAAAATTTATATCATTTCATATAGTTAATCAATATCACACAAAGAGTGCCGTTTCTTTCTCCAAAAAGTTCCATGATTACAAAACGGTTTCAACAGTTCAAAAAACAATAAGTGCATTAAGAGACTTACGCTTTAGACACCATAATACCTGTTTTTGTTCTATTTCGACAACAAAAATAATTCCAAACACAGCCATAGTGCTGTTTTGCATCTCTGATTCAACATGGTTTTGTTCCTTTGAATCAACCGTTTAAAATGAATCGGTTCAGTCGCAATGACTCACTTATTAACAGTGACTTGCTTGCTGCCACCTGCTGGCGGTTTTTTATTTCACATTTCAAAATTCTTTTTATTTAAATAATTTCAAATAACAGTATTCAATATTTTATGTTTAATACATCAAAACATTAATTGCGCATTTGCAAGTGCAGGTTAAATGCATTCATGTTCTGCACTAAACAGTAGTGTGTAAATACATCTAAATGCCACTTCAGATGCAGCTTCTGTTTCTCCTCTGCATTGCAAAGATTAATTTTATTGATACTGACTTAATTTGCTTGGTAACAGCCCAAATTCTTATTATTCTAATTCACCGATTAAATGTAAGAATTTGACTCAAAAGATAATGCTCACTTTTAAAAAAATGGCTTTATAAAAGGTAAAAATCTATTTAAATGTATTGGAAAAGATTAATTTGTATCAGTGTGAACTGACCACCACACGGAATATGAAGGGAGTCAGCTGTCCACGGTAGTCCTTAAGATACCAGCACAATACCACACTCAGCAAATTATCATCTAAATATAGTTATTGATCAAATCCAAGAAAATAGAGAGATTCTTTTTTGTCAATAACACACACCCCTATTTTGAAGTGTGGTGTACATTCAGACAGACACTAACCAGCAGCATCCATGAAGGCACGGTTGAGGCGGAAGGTCAGCAGGGGTTCTTTGAGGTTCCTCAGGAAGTCCTTGAGGAGACCAGTGATGGCATGGATATCTTCCACCTTGCTGAGCAAGGGAACAGTCTTCCCACGCAGGAACTTCTCTTTCAGGTCCTTGACCACTCGATCAGAGCCAGACACTCGGTACAGACCAGTCTATCAAAGCAATATGCAGGTTTTATGCAGGACTGGTCTTTTCTAGTATTAAAGATTTCAGCATCTTTATTGACTTACCTCATGCAGGCCTCTCTGCTCAATCTCATTAACGCAGTGCACCACTAGCGAAGGAATCATGGGAGAGGAGGTGGACACATAATTTGCTAGGATGCCCTATCGAAAAAAAAACAGACACCAGAAGCAAACAGTGACTAATTTATGCTTAAAAGGTATGCTTATACTCAAGTTGGATGATAAAGATTTGTCACCTCCTCAAATTTCACTGGAGTCCCAGTCATGGTTGGAATGCAGGGCAGAGGGCAGCGCTCACGGCACTCGGGGTGGGCCACCACACGGCAGTCCCTGCACTTTAGGGAGATCTTCCCAAATTTTATCCTCTTACCACATGGTACACAAGACTCTGGCTTGATCACCTAAGCAAAATTACAAGAGCCAGACAGATATGAGCTGTGAGGGCTAAAAACACAGACCTATGTAGATCATTTAATTGACTATAGTTGGAGTGATACAGTTTTATTGCTTTGAAAATTTTACTTGGTGTGTACATCACAATACTAAAGAAAGATCTGTCACTACTTCCTTTTTGTGACTTTAAAGGGGTCATATGATGCGATTTCAAGTTTGCCTTTCTCTTTGGAGTGTTACAAGCTCTTGGTGCATAAAGAAGATCTGTAAAGTTGCAAAGACTAAAGTCTCAAATCCAAAGAGATATTCTTTATAAAAGTTAAGAGTCAACCCCACCTACCTAAAACGGCTCATTCTAACACGCCCCCACATATCTACATCACTATGTGAAAATATTAGCATAATGCCGCCCAAGTGTGCACACAAAGAAAGAAGGCGTGGTTTCAGGAACAGCAGTAATGTTGATGCAGCAATGTCAGGGAGACGGTGTGTGTTTCAGTGCGAAAGCAAAAGCACTTTATTTGGCCTTCCGGAAGCAGATGCAATTAGGAATCATTGGTTAAGATTTATTTACAACAGAACAGCACAACCCAGATGTTCGAATTTGTGCAATGCATTTTATGGACGACAGCTTTTTGAACCTAGAAGAGTACAAGGCTGGCTGTGCACAAAGGCTATTTCTAAAAAAATAAAATTAAATAAAAAAATAAAATAAATAAAAAAAAAAGGGGCGTCAATTCCGACTTTGCTATAACAATCTGGCGCTTCTGAATCAGTGACTGTAAGTATGTTTTGTTATTAGTTTAAGTATTTGCCATTGACTGTTCAAATGTGGAGTTTTGCGCAGCACAGAGTGTGTGTGTGTGTGAGAGGGGAACAGGGTCACATCACAGGAGAGTGAACAGCCTGTCAGAAATCATAGCACGTCAGCTGTCTTAACTGCGGCTTGTGTACTGCATCATCACAGTGTCTGTCACGCGACTCTGTTGCCCTTTCGATCTTGAACTGATGGTAAAACTAACAACATTAACTGTTTTGATATTTACTTTGAAAGATGAAGCTGCGATTATGGTAAGGGGCGTTACATTTCCGACGCATGCTTGTGGTGTTCGGCCAATCACAATGCACTGGTTCAGCTGGCCAATCAGAGCAGACTGCGCTTGTCAAAGGAGGGGGCTTTGTTGAAAACGACACGTTTGAGAGAGGCGGGGCATAGCAGATCTACAATAATGTACAGTATTTGAAAAAGAATGTGTTTTTTGAACATTAAAGCATGTCAACATTCTGTTACACCAAATAATTATCTTTAAAATAGCATCAAATTACCCCTTTAAAGAGATTTTATAATTTAACAGTTCTCTAATGTTGGTTAATGGTCAGATGTAGGCAAATAAATTAAATTTGTGAATATTTGTAAATTAATCAAATATCTTTTTAGTAAGTGTTTAAATGTTTTAATTCATTTTAAAACTTCACATTTAATTAGTATTTATTAGCTTTTCATTCAGCTATATATCCTTCATGATCCCAATTTTAAAAAGCCCCGACTTACGCAATCAAATTATAAATGGAAATAACATTGCATTGATTTGAGAGATTAAAGGGGTGGTTCACTGGGTTTTTTCTAGGCTTGATTGTGTTTATGGGGTGCAGACTAACATGTGTTAATGCTTCGTTTTTTTAAAAAAATGCATTATTTTCCACATAATTTACCTTTATTCCACACCGCTCTGTCCCTTCTCTGAGAAACGGGCTGATCATTTCCTTCTTTTATGAAGCCCCTCCATCAGAAATAAGCGATGGGCTCTGATTGGTTAGCTAGCCCAGTGTGTTGTGATTGGCTAAACCACCTCATCCCGCCCCTCACCTCAGCGGCATGTGCTCCGGTTGTATTGTAAACAACTGCATCGTTAATATCGCTTATCAGTTTGAGCCCGATTGAGAAGCAGAGGATATTATTGAAGAGGATCGTGCAGAACCTGTGCAAGTACGGCTTTTAATGGTAGGCCTACGTTTTTTGTCGTCTCATACTTTTAGATACGCTGTTATTTGTAAATGCTACTGCTTATGTTAGCTTTTAATATACAGTTTTATCCTGATTAAAGCTTTAATACAGTACGGCAACTGTATGTGCGTCCATGTTTAACACTTCTCATAGCTATGTGAAAATAAATGTATAATTGGAACAGTTCATTGCTGGAGCTGAGCTGAATGAGAGAGAGAGAGAGAGAGAGAGATGCAGAGCAGGGGGATGCGAGGAACAGTATTAAGACCCGCTGCTTTAGAACATTGATTTTGAAACTTGTGAATCCATTAGAATCGTTAGAAGACAGAATCGCAATTCATATATGAATAGATTTTTACGTGCACCTCTAGTTTTCTCTTCCTCTTCTCTAAAGCAGCACAGCATGGCCTCGCCCCCTTTGCTGCCTTTTCCTGAGGGCGGGGTTTATCTGGGTTTGTGATGTCATGAACCCAGGAAGTAACTTCTTGTAGTTCCTACCAGCCGTTTTTGTAGGCATTAAACTGCCAGAATTTTAAAAGACAATATCTCCGTTTGCATTGAATTTACAGCTTTGTAACTTTGCAGATATTGTTTATGCTCAAACAGCAACATTAGACACTAACTAACGTTAAAAAAGTGAAATCGCAATGAACCACCCCTTTAAAAAGATTAGTATGCAACAGCGCATCATACCGTTTTGGAGACAAACTCATGCAGGCGTACACCTCCGTTGCCCTGGGGAGTGCTGGGCTGTGTCTTGATCTCTCCATTGGGCTGACTGGGCTGCTTGAACACATCCATAGACTGAACAGAGTCTGTGTCAGCAGTGTCCCACTCCAGAGCAGCTGAAGAACAAAGCAGAGAGAAGCACTGCTCACTACTGCAGAATACTTAAACAGAAATCCAAAGGCTTGGGGTGTGAGAAATGATCAGAAAAAACATCCCATACAAAACAGCCCTCGCATAAAAAAATATTTTAAAAAAAATATATATAAAAAGAGTAGCAGACTGGGGACTCAACTTAAAACACCCCCGAGTCCTACAAACCACGTATTAAATTATTTAAAAAAATTAATCTTTGACCCGGTTCGATAAAACAACGCATATTTATGATACTGCAACCACATATCATGACTCACTGCGGAGCTTGTTTGCAATACAACAGTCTGCACATTATTATTCAGTCAATAAGAAAATCACATAATCAATGACTCATGCAAATATTCTCTTGCTCTGCACTGAGCTCTTACGAATGACAATAATACATTTAGTGAAGTGGGCTTACCAGTTTTTCGGCGGCTCCGGGTCCAGTAAGGAACAGCCTCCACTGTGGTGACAGCTTCAATGGGTCCGCCATCAGCGGGCACCGTCACGGTGGTCTTAGCCACCAGAGACTCATTACCCTGAGAAAACGTGATTCGAATTAATTGTCAAATAATTTCTAACTGATTACACATTCAGCTAAAATATGGCAGTATTAACTGGACATTAACAGCATACAGACATCAAAATCAATCAGGAAATAGCTTGTTGGCTCTCACGATGTCAAGAGAAGACAAAACCTTCCAATATTCACACTCCTATGGGCTGTAGGGACTGGTGGAAACATTTTACTCGTAATGACTAAAGCAAAGCCCTGTAGGGAGCCTTTAAACTGAAGAGTCATTCTTGTGCTTATGTAACCCAATCTTACATTCTCAGAGGTACGGCCGGTGGAACGGGACCTCTTGGCAGCAGCAGGGGGGCCATCTGTGTGGTTTCGGGAGGAGCGCTGCATTGAGACAGATTAAATGATCAGATATTGATTGAAATTTGGAAGTAATTTAATTAAATACGGCTTTGTTGGGAAGCTTACTCTCTTTTGCCGTTTCTTGAGACGAACAGCCCTGATTGCAGAAGAGTCCCAGTCCTTTTTTCAAAGAAAGGTTAACTTAAAAATAAATTACTGCAACAACAAACCTCAATCAATAAAAGATGAGGCAGTCTAAAAATTAAAATGTTATATTAATTTTTTTTTTTAATGTTTCACTTTCTCCCTGTCAGGTTTGAGACAGGAATAGCCTACATATAAGAATGATGTTTTTAATATTCAAGGAAAAGACATACCAAAGAATCATCAGTTTTATCATAACTGATGTCTGACAAGATAGAGGCCGATTCATCAATGGTGGCCAGTCTAGTAAAGTGTGTGAAAAAACAAAATGAAGGTAAGACAAGTTACAGCCTACAGTAGTAAGAAACAATTCAATTGTGAAAACCAGCTCTTTTGTCTTTTATGACATTCATGCAATTATCTCCTTATGAATAAGATATAGTCCATTAAAAAGGCTTTAAAGTCCAAAGAAAGAAAGAAAAATAGCATTATTTAATTATAGCATAAATTTTTTCAAAGTATATATGGGATGTTTACAAAAGAAACGGTAAAGATGCCTGTTAAATTTTACAATGAGGTCCCCTCACAAAAGGACGTTCATATTTGGGTCGTCCATGGCATCTAAAAGATTTTATGATTCCAATCAAATCCTGAACGATTTCTTAAAGGGGTCATATGATGTTGCTAAAAAGAACATTATTTTGTGTATTTGGTGTAATGAAATGTGTTTATGCGGTTTAAGGTAAAAAAAAACACATTTTCCACATACTGTACATTATGTCTCCTCTATGCCTTTCTGAAACACATCGATTTTTTACAAAGCTCATCGGTCTGAAATGCGAGGTGTGCTCTGATTGGCCAGCTATCCAGTGTGTTGTGATTGGCCGAATACCTCAAGCGCGTGACGGAAATGTTACGCCCCTTACCATACTGTGATGCCATGTCCCAGCCGGAGCGACGAGACAAAAACATTAAAACCCATTATAAACGAGGCATTTGTTGCATCCAGTGGGGACATAATTATGGATTATAATGACTTATACTGTCTTTTTACGCGCTGCGTTGCATCGCGCCGCGTAAACAAAATCATGTCTGCATTTGTGATCGGAGAAACGACAAACGCTACTCTACACTGCTCAAAACTCGCATTTGAATCATCAGTGGCAAATCCTTTAAATATGAAAACGTACTTACAGTCTGTGAGTCAAAACAGTCGGCATTGTAGTCTACTCTCCCAGGATCAGGAAACAGTCCTCCATAAAATGCGCTGGACACATCTGAATATTTGGGTTGAACTGTTCTGGAACAGTGTTGTAAATACAACTTAACCACTGATTTCTAGTCGTGTCCTCTTTTGGAAGACCAAACAAAGTATTTTCGAAACACACAGCGTCTTCACAGCATGGCGGCGGCGGCAGCAACAATAAAGTTAAGCCTTCTTTCTTTGCGTGAACATTTGGGTGGTGTTATGCAAATCTTCCCACACAGTGATGTAGACATGTGGGGGCGTGTTTAACCAAGGCGTTTTAGGAGGGCGTGGATGAGTCTTAACTTTTATAAAGAATATCTCTTTGGGTTTGAGACTTTAGTCTTTGCAACTTTAGGGATCTTATCTATTCACGAACAGCTTGTAACACTCCAAAGAGAAAGGAAAACTTGAAATCGCATCATATGACCCCTTTAAAGAATAACCAGGTTTTCTTAGAAATCCATCATATTACAGAAGTAAAATAGGTTGATAATGTGGTTTCATGATCATTCTCTTACCGTCGGCTAGTGTTGAGGTTTGCAGGATTCTGGGAACGGGCATTCAGAAAGGCCAGAGCGGAGCGCTGCTCCTCATTTAACTGGATGCTGTTACTGGAGCCTTCAGACACCAACAGCTCCCGGATGAGCTGGATCTGACGGTCCTGCAGTACAAGAAAACATCTGGTTTTAACCTAAATTCAGAGGTCTACAACATCTGCAACATGCAAAAAGAGGCCTACAAACCAGTTTTGCACAGTCAGCCTCAGCTTTCTGTCTCCTACGGATCTCCACGTCTACTTGGTTGCGGGCATGTTTGAGCTTGACCTCTAGAGCTCCTCGCTCTGTCTCAGCCTTGGTGAGCACCTCCTTACAAGCATTCAGCTCCTGCTCGAGTCTCAGCCATTTACGACGGCTGTTCTCAAAATTCAAAGCCATCTGAATGAACTCTGACAAAGAAATAAAGAATGGCAGTGAATATTTAGTGTATGCATGTATTCTATTTAAAATTTTCAAACCACAACAAGTACTTACGGGGCTCAATGCTTTCATTGAGAACATCAGCTTGTGCCCGCAGGCTTTCAAAAATGCTGTGAAGATTGATCACAGCAGTGTCCATGTCCTCCTGTATTGCAGAAAAACATTTAAAGTGTGTATACCATTTCATATAAGGTAGATTTATTTTGCTATGTTGCTTAACGTATATCATTCTGAGACCCAGCAACTTATTTGAAATTGGCATATGATTGTTGTTAATATCTCGCGACCATACATGCCACCGTTTGGACACTGTGTGGCTTTTCAGCAATACATACTTTTGGGGGCGTGGCCAAATAATGAATATTAATATGTATCCGAATAAAATAAACTAAATAATAATAATAATAGTAGTAGTAGTAGTAACGTTAGTACAAAAAAAATCTAAGAGTAAAATGCATAATAAAGTGACGATGTTAAATATTAATAACTTTTTCTTTTTTTATTATTCTTTGAAAAGGGTACTAAGCAACACAATAATGCTAATAAATATAGTATCAAACTCGTTTTTTGCTGGCAATATGAGGCTAAAATTGTAGATAACATAACCTCTCCCGCATTTAAATCACGATATGATAAATGTTGAACGATGGAAATGCAGTAAAACACTAACACGGGTCTTACAAACGACTCGTTGTTAGGAACAAACACTAACGTTACAAACAAACACGAATTCATTAAAGCAAGTCACCAGATATTTTAACTTACGGATTTGTGTAGACGCCCAGCCTTGTGTATGAAACAATGTGATTCAAAAAAATTCCCCCAGGGACAACAGCACCTCACCGGTTTGTTCAACCAGGTTGGTTTACCCGGATATGTTGTTAACGTTAGCGTCTAGAGGAGTTGCGTTTCAAATTTACCCGCCAGCCAATCAACGGCGGCCGGGCGTGTTGACGTATGCGCGTCGACGCAGTACGTACAGGCGGTGCGTCTGCTGTACTGCTTGTTGTACACTTAACAATTTCTAAATATGTATATAATTGCGTACTAAATAGTGTATAACATGTGAAACTGGGCATAATGTAGTTTCTTTAAAAAAAAAGAAAGTAAAATTAATCTCCACTTAGTCGTTATTTAAACCTAGCGAAAATATGGGAGAGGTCCATGAAAAAAAATCAGAGAACAGCATTGTGATAATAGAAATAATTATAGATAATGAATATATAATAAAACAATAAGATTTAACTAAATAAATGCATTTGACTAAAATAAAAAATATTTAAATAAGTAATTTAAATATTTTAAATAAATAAATAAACAATGCAAAATACAAAGTGTTTTAGAAAAAAGAAATGTAATAATGTAATGTAAATGAAAATAAATATTTTCCAAATAAAATTGTACTATATTTTCCATATAGTAAATTTCACAGTATAAAGTGGGTCTTTATATACATCTGTGGCATCTAAGATTCAGAAACCTTGTCGTACGGCTGTTTTTAATGCTGGTAATTTAAGTGGGCCAAACATAAATTAATTAGATAAATAAATTAAATAATATTTCCTTTCTGTAGATACATAAGTGATTATTTATGCTTATGTTCCATCTATCTATCTATCTATCTATCTATCTATCTATTTATCCATCCAGCCAGCCATCCATCCATCCATCCATCCATCCATTTATCTATCTATCTATCTATCTAAGCTCACTGACTGATGCCTCAGACAAATTAGAAAAAGGGGCAGAAGCCAGAAGCAGCGTGTTGTCTTGATTAATATCCTAGTTGGTCAATAGGCACTGACACTGTAACTGTGGAGGAGAGAGAGAGAATCGGCCTTTTTTTGCCCGGATCCTTGTTCATTTTTTTAAAGGCAATATTCTCCATTTTTCGATATATCTTTACAATTTTTATTTGCTACTATATTGGTTTCAAAATAAAAAACGAAATAAATTGTTTTATAGTTTAAACAAACCGTTCGAAAATCGAACGGTTATGTCATAACCAGACCAGACCCAATCAGACAACCCATCATAATCTACTAATTTTGCACTTTTACCTTACATTTTAAGTCAAATAAATATGTCTATTGCCATACCACGTGTTAAGAAAGGCTACACGTCAAAGGACAGAGAGAGAGAGAGAGAGAGAGAGAGAGAGAGAGAGAGAGAGAGAGAGAGATGGCCAACTTTACACCATCCTATTAAAGGGATCCGCCAGTGGGGTGTCTAGAGCAACTTGCAGCACGAACTCAAACAAGGCTCTGAAGTGCTGGAAGAGCAGTGAACTGCATTAGAAGCTGGATCTGTGCTGAATCCTGCAAACATGATTGCCTCCACACAGCAGAACATGACAACGGAGCTGGTAAACGAAGCTGAACCGCATGTTTTATGTTTTGCATGAGCAAAGACTAAATGCAGACTGACGATCAAACGGTCTAGATGCTGTATTTTACAAATCTGTGAGAACAAGAGCCGCAGCAAAGGAGCGCGTGCATGTGCGAGAGAATACAAATCCCTGCACGCGACCACTATTCTCCTTTCATATCCTGTTTCTGAACTGTATCTAAGCTTGTTTCAACTCATGTCCCCGTCAGAGTACATTTAAACACGTGCTTTTTCAGCACAGGTGTTGTTCGCATTGATTCGCCTCGGTTTTCATTCATACTTTCGAAGGAGCTGTCCGCATCCCTCCAACTGCTTCGCTCCGTCACACCAGTTACTACTGCAGTGCTTTGCAGTGACTCGCTGATTAACTGAAGTAGGGATTTTCCGAAGAGCTTGATATCAGGCTGTCGTTTTCAACTTCTTCTTAAAGGTTTTGATATTTGAGTTCGATATTTGTGTTGTTCAGTTGCGCAACTGAACCGGACAGCTGCCTTGAAGTGATGTGAATTCCCTGTGAAGATGACAAGAGCTCTGGACGTTTATCTCAAAGACGCGATCATCTGTGAGAAACCCTAATGAGACTCTTTATCCATCCGACACAAAAATCTGCATAAGAGTCACTGATGTGACGAACACTGTCCGGGTCTTTATGGTATTCAAAATAGTTTATACAAAATGACTCGAATACCAATAGTACTAAAATGTTTAAAAGTCATTTTTACATTATTTGTTGGTTTTAAAACAATTAAAAAGTCTAGATGTTGTAACTGTTCAGAGTTTGTTATACTGTATATATATATATAGTCTTATTAAAAAGCTAAAAAAAAAAAGAACACAAATAATGAATGATAGTTGGCAAAATAGGCTTATTAATTTAAAAAAAAATTATATATATATATTTGTATTATTTTTTATATTTTCTTTTAAAAATATTTTACATATTTCTTTAAAAAAAATCGTAGTCTGCCAAATCAAGTGCTGCGTCTCAATGTGCCTACTTATACTACGCCCTTAAAGTATGTACTCTTTTGGTAAAAAGTCTAGATGTTGTAACTGTTCAGAGTTTGTTATACTGTATATATATATATAGTCTTATTAAAAAGCTAAAAAAAAAAAGAACACAAATAATGAATGATAGTTGGCAAAATAGGCTTATTAATTTAAAAAAAAATTATATATATATATTTGTATTATTTTTTATATTTTCTTTTAAAAATATTTTACATATTTCTTTAAAAAAAATCGTAGTCTGCCAAATCTGATATCATATAAAAATGTGCCTACTTATACTACGCCCTTAAAGTATGTACTCTTTTGGTGAAGAAAAAGTACACATTTTTGAGTGTGTAGTAGAACAGTAGGCAAGCTTTGGGATATACTGCGTCTTTAAAGGACCTCTCTGTGGCACCTGTTATAGGCACCCTGTCACTGTAAACTGGCCTGTCAATCATCTTGTCACAGTTAAAATCCTCCACATTTCATTTCATTTAACTTCCTACCGTACTGGAGAGAAAAGAAGTAGCTCATTGATCTGCCAGTCGCGGGTCTTCCATGCTGAGAACTCTGCTCATATTTTATGCATAATGATGCATTTAAAAGTTAACGACCAAATTAATGTTTATAAAAGTTCACATTGCTGTCGCAGATGAAATATAACACGGATAACAATAAATAAATAAATAAAAATGTACCAGGTTAAATGTTGATTATTGTTGATCGCGCTCATCCGCCACGTTTGTAGTTTTTCTAACGCGTTTTATTCGTGTTTGTAGTTCTGGACCGAATCCTTCGCCAAAGCGCAATGGATTGTGGGCAATTTTAGCCATTAGCGTGTGCACGGATCCACACTTCAAAAATCGACCTGAAATAGTAGACCATCCGGGGACTTTTGGCATACTCTTTTCTGCATACTATGCTTCGGGACACACTTATTCTAATCTCACATATTTAGGATGGATAGTATGAACATTGAGACGCAGGGAAGGTGTTAGCAAACCAAAATAAAAGAAGCCATTTTGTTGTGATGTGACTAAGACTTCAGCGTGTTTGTTAGTTGTGGCATTGTTTTCATGCCAAATTAAGGCCAAGATATTACTGTAATACAAATGTAATTAATACATTAAAGTTAGTGTGACAAATATTTCCATGATAGCCATCTATTTCGACATAGCCATAATCTTTTTTATTGTGAATGTGTGAGACTTCAGCTTTATTAGCCTCTTATGGGTAAATAACAGGAAGAACAACAAAGTGCAGTAAAAGTAGCTAATATTATTAAAAATAAATTAAAATAATACGATAACAGCATCATAACAAATTGTTCTTAAATGCACGATATAAAGTTGATATTAGCGTATTTTAAATAATATAGCATTATTTTTGCACTATGGTAATGACAATGGTACTTAATTGTTGTGAAAATAACGTCAACATTGCAAAAAAGGTCCTAAAACAGGATGCATTTTCTTCATTTTCCTTTGAATTTGGAGTGAAATATACTGTTCCTGATAGGTTTCTCCCATATAAATATGATTTTCACGTCCCTTTCAAATACAGATTATACTCTGGTCTGTACTCCTTGCCAGGAAACACAATCTCTAGAATACCATTGCTCCTGGTCAGCGTTTGCACAGTAATTCATGCTGCACTGATAAGCATGATCACCTAGCGAATGGCGCTTATTTCTGAAATGTTTATGTAAGAGTCTATTCTAGAAGGTTGTTCGAGTGTAAGGGAGTGTGAAGGAGCAGCGTTTCTCCTCTATGGTTGCAGCTGACTCATATGTTGCATCTCTATCTGAAACATAATCAAATCACTCCCTCTCTTTGTAGTCTCCAGCTCATTTGCATATATTCTGCCTGGTGCCACGACCATAAAGAGCAACCTGCGTGCATGCAACCTGGCGATAAACAGCCAGAGAAGTGCTGACATGTCAGAAATGTCACTGTGACAAAATGTTATTGTTGATTCTGCATTTGTGTTTGCGAATAAAAAGCAGTAGAAAAAGCGACACAGCGGTATGATTGTCAATACTATGATGCCTAACGTGAGATATAAGATGTTATAAAATGTCAGTGTGCAAATTCTATTTAGTCATCATTGTCTTATATTAGCATGGGTCTATGAGTGGGACTGTGAATACAGCTCTGTTTCTAACAGATAAGAAACACCCAGAGTAATTTGTTTTTTTCTTTTTGTTGCATTATTTCCCCTTCACATCTGAAAACTAATGTTCTGCACCATTCCTGTAATTTGATTTTTACATAACTGCTGCACTGATGAAATTCTATGTGCAATTAGTGTGCAGATGTTATTGAACATTACACACTGTATTCAATTAAAGGTACATTTTCAATATTTTGTTTTTGCTTTCCTTTGTGTTTTCACTTAATGATGTTCTTAGCCACAAATAATTTATTTCACAGGTTAAAGTGATACTTTTTACTGTGAAAAAGTGAATTTGGCTTGACGTGATCACAACTTCGCCTGATTTGAAATTGAAACAGTTTTATAGGTCGGTGATATGCTTTCAAACATATTTACAAAACCTATATATTGTAAAGCATTTCTAATGGGGAAAAGTTACCTTGAGTGTGCCTTTAAAATGATGGTTCATCATCTAAATGTTGAGTGACAGGAAATGATTTTTATCCAATTCCAAGTTTGAATTTACTCTCCTCATATCAGAGCAACTTATGCTTACCTCAGCAGGAAAAGCTCTAGAGATCTGTCTTAATCAGTGCATTGGATTGAACCTTCTGGCTGAAGGTTGACTACATTTTGCATGAGGAGGAATATTAAATAACAATATTTAAAATATTTACAATCGATTACAATAATGTAATTTAGTAATTACATTATTGTGTTTTGCCAGAGACAAAAATATTGATAATGTGTGTGCAGTTTTGTTAATTGTTGTTTGTAATTGCACTGGATATAATATTATAAAATATAGTAAAATAATATAATATATAAAATTATATTGAAAAAATATAAGATAATAAATGGCAAACAATATAAAATAAAATAATACATAACAGAAAAAATATATAGAATTAAAAATAAATGTAAATAAAAATTAAAACTTTTAATAATATAAAATGCAATATAATATAATTATAATATAAATTAATATTTAAAAAAAAGGATAATATAATTATTACAATATAATATATAAAATAATATAAAACAAAATGTAATATAAGATAAGATAATGCAATAT
>NW_015505357.1:1904940-1921083 GCF_001515645.1 Sinocyclocheilus grahami | reverse complement strand
TGGTAAACAATAAAAAATAAAAGAATACATAAAATAAATAAATATATATAACAAATAAATATTAATAAAAAATTAAATATACAATAATATAAAATATAGTGTAAAATAATATAATATGATGTGTAAAGTGATATAAAATAATAAATAAAATAAATGTAAATACAATATAAATACAAAATACATATTACAAGTTACTACCCAGAAGGTTGGGTTAAACATTTAACCCAACCGCTGGGTCAAAACTACCCAATTGCTGGGTTTGTCCCTATTTTACCCAGCACTGGGTTGTATTTAACCCAGCATTTTTTAGAGTGTATAAGCAATCACTGGGTAAAATGAATTACATTTACTTAAAGGAGAAGTGTGTCATTTTATTTCAATGTTAAAATTCTCATTCTCATTTTTTCTGCTTAATATGCAGAGACTTTATGTATGGAGAATGTTTAGTTATTATTTTAGCAAATTTGCATTTGCTCTGGCTCTGAACTGATAGGTAACAACCGCTTTTTACCATCCAATCAATTCCTCATGTATAAAATCAAGCCCTGATATAATCTTACACTCTTAAATAAAGGAAAGTAGAATTAAAATATATAAAATATTATATAAAATGTATATTATAAATGTATATATAATGTATATATAAATGTATAAAATGCAATATACACTGCCATTCAAAAGTTTGGGATAAAAAAGAAACCAAAACGAATACTGAATAAGGACTCATTAAATTGATTAAAAGTCACAGTAAGAATGTTTTCAATACTGATCATTATAAGAACTAGCATTAATAATTGAGCACCAATAGTAAGCAGAATTGATTTTTAAAAGATCATGTGACACTGAAGACTGGAGTAATATGCTGAAAATTTTGCATTGCTATCACATGAATAATGACAATCTAAAATATTTTACAATAGAAAACTAAATCTAAAAATATAATATAAACTACAATATAAAATAAAGTATAACATAAAATATACATAATGTATAAAATATATATTAACGAAAAATAAAAAAATATATATCAAGTAAAATATCTTCATGTATCATTTCATATCATTTCATATCACATGATATATCATTTAATGTGATATGGAGATAGCATGTTGATAAAAAGCACTCAGAACACTTTGGCAACCACATAGTAGCCTAACATCCTGGCAACTACTCTTTTGCATGAGGTCCAGAAAATGTAAAAATCGAATCCATCAAATAATGTTAAAATGTTATCTGGAGCAAAATCCATTGATCCATTTGGAAAGTGTTATTCGTCAGAGATGCATATGAGGAAATGATTTAGAACCGTATCTTTTCCTTTCTGATTATTGCCAGGTAGAAGGTCTCCTGAGACAGCGACCACTTTGTCACCTGCTTCAAATGTTAACGTGAACAAAGCTGTACAGGAAGCTCATTAATTATGTAAATGTACTTTGTGTCATGGATTTGAGCTGCATAACACCCTTTCCAGCCTTTCCTTTGTTATGGCTCTATTCATGAGGAGCCGTTTCACAGCACGCCAGAACTAGCATTAATAATTGAGCACCAATAGTAAGCAGAATTGATTTTTAAAAGATCATGTGACACTGAAGACTGGAGTAATATGCTGAAAATTTTGCATTGCTATCACATGAATAATGACAATCTTAAATATTTTACAATAGAAAACAGTTATTTTAAATTATAATAATATTTGACAATATTAGTTTTTACTGTATTTTTTAATACATAAGACACTTCTTTTAAAATATGTAAAAAGAACTTAATTATTCCAAGTTTAAAAAAAAAAATATATATATATATATTATTGAGATTTTATATATTTTTTGTACAATATAATTTATGTATTTCATCATGTTTTTCCATTTCATTTTATTGTGTGTAAATCCGACACAAAAACAAACTGTTTCAGAGACTTCAAGTCACATTAGCTCATAAATGTGTCATCCTTGTTTACTCATAGTCATATTTGACATGTCTGATTCAGTCTGTGGCATGCTGAACACCAACTCTGAGATGTTTTCCTGTCTGTAGCTAGAATGAGGGAGACAGGTTTGCGGGGGCGTGCTCCATCCACAGGGTCCTTTGTGAAGCTGAGGACCTGTGGGCTGTTTGAAAAGTGAAGGAGGGCGGTAAGACTTTCTGACGAGAGCTACGAAAGCACACAGAGGCGGCACTGCCGACACTGTCATGACTCTGGACCAGAGCTGCTCAGTGGATGGATAATGAAAGGTCCGTAGGTGCCTTTTCTCCACCTCCTCATGTTATGCCATCCTTCCCATCCGGCCAGCGACAGCTTCTGTGGGAGCAATATAAAAGAGTGCCATAGCAACATAGTGCAACTCGATATCAACAACAGGGATTAAAAATGTGAAAAAATGATAGAATTCAATATTTAAAAAATTTAATTTAGAGGAGAAATCGTGTTACGTTACATTTGCTGGTGTCATGGAGTTGCACACGGGGGTTACAGTTTGTTGGCTGTCCTGGAATAGGCTAGTGTTTTCGGGTTGGATAATGTCACGGAAGCTGAGCATATGGAGTTCACCATATGCTTGGCACCAATGTGTTGAACTCACATCAAGAGCAGGTCATTATGACTGCTGTTGGTTAGTACAATGTTAGAGACAGAATGTTTCAGTTTGATCTTGTTTTTAATGCTGTTAAAGGTGAAGCGTGTCATTTTTTGAAAAAATACTTTCTCTTCTTTAAGGCTAAGACAGCTTTGGTTGATTCCACAACACTGTCTGTCTGCAGGGTTAAGTTTTGAATTTTGAAGTTTCGTACGCATGTATGTTTGTTTGCTTGTTTATTTATATATTCTCAGTATTTCATTGTTCTATGAATATAATTGAATTTTCACTGTATGACTGTTATTTTTAGTTTACTTTTTTTGCTTCTTGTTGGGACTATCTGTCTAGGGCTATTATGTTTTGAATTCTTTAGTTTATTTATTTTGTCCTTTTAACTTTGTTTAGATTGCATTGTATGACTATTATTATAACTATTATTATAGTAACTAAAAACTAGACATTTTTTATTTTTGGATTCATAGGAAAATTATTTTAGTTTAGGTTTTTCCAATTAGACTATATTGCATTTTTTTTCTAATATGTTTTCTTAACAAAAAGGTATTAGTTTAGTTTTCGTTATTATTTCGTAAAGTATTTCGTCATTAACACTGGCCAGTCAATGTAACCTTATTAAACTTCAATCAATAATAAACAATCATTTATTATTATTTTCTGTTTGGTAGCAGTAGTAGCCCAGAAATTGTATAGGGCACTTCATCTTTACAAAACATAAGAACTTCATATAAACATCAGACATGTTCGCTCGTGAAAGTGCACACGAACAAATGTAACAAATGTAAATGTAAAAAAATTTAATTGCATGTGAAAGCTCCGTCCCGAATGGGAAAATCCAAGAAAATCTGATAGACGTCTTGCATAATTACGTTTCTGGTGCTCCTGGAATACAGTTTCCGGTTTTGTCTTTAAACTTCCGTTTTTGCGGTAGCTCTATCTCTGAAAGTGCAATTAGCTGGTGAAGTGAATTTGCTTATTGTAGAGTTAACAAAGGTTAAGGTACATTGTAATGTTCGAAGCGGATGTCAACAAATTCATACAACACATACCTTAACGCTGTGGAAATGCAAACGCAAGACAGAAGACAACCAATGCAGCGCTGAAAATGGGCGGAGCGACATAAGGCCTATAGAAGCTCCATAATAACAACTGTTCAAATCTGTGCTGCTGTTTTCTTTTCCGTAACTTCTGGTAAAGGTGGTTTTTGAATTGTGTATGTGTGAGAGAGATGTTAGGCATAACAACAGCAATTATTTCCTGGCAGCAATTAGTGTGGTGCTGGAGTTGATTAAATTGTGTCTGTCTTAAAGGGGTCATATGATGTTGCTAAAAAGAACATTATTTTGTGTATTTGGTGTAATGAAATGTGTTTATGCGGTTTAAGGTTAAAAAAACACATTCTTTTCCACATACTGTACATTATTGTTTCTCCTCTATGCCCCGCCTTTCTGAAACGCGTAGATTTTTACAAAGCTCATCAGTCTGAAAAGCGAGGTGTGCTCTGATTGGCCAGCTATCCAGTGCATTGTGATTGGCCGAATACCTCAAGCGTGTGACGGAAATGTCACGCCCCTACCATACTGTGATGATGCCCTGTCAGGCCGGAGCGATGATTCAAAAACATTAAAACCCATTATAAACTAGGCATTTGTTGCATCCAGTGGGGACATAATTACTGATTATAATGACTTATACAGTCTTTTTACGCGTTGCGTTGCATCGCGCAGCATACACATAAAACCACATCTGCATTTGTGATCGGAGAAATGACAAACAACAAGCGCTACCCTACACTGCTCAAAACTCGCGTTTGAATCATCAGTGGCAAATTCTTTAAATATATAAAAACTTACCTGAGTCAGAACAGCCGGCACTGTAGTCTACTCTACCAGGATCAGGAAACAGTCCTCCATAAAATGCGCTGGACACATCTGAATATTTGGGTTGAACTGTTCTGGAAAAGTGTTGTAAACATAACTTAACTGTTAATTTCTAGTCGTGTCTTCTTTTGGAAGACCAAACAAAGTAACATTAGTTTCGCTTTCACAACGAAACGCACAGCGTCACACACGGCGGACTAGAGTGAGCGGCAACCACATGTGACGACCCCGGGCTGGACTCCGCTTCGTCCACGGTGAAAGCCGATCTGGCGATCCACAGCGCAAAGTTGATGTATTTCAGCGACCAGCACGGATCAGCTCTAAGCATGACGAAGTGGCTATCGTCCTCTTTTGGAAGGCCGGACAAAGTAGTTTCGCTTTCACAACGAAACACACAGCGCCTTCACGACATGGCGGCAGCAACAATACTACAGCGAGAATAAAAGTTACGCCTTCTTTCTTTGCGTGACCATTTGGGCAGCGTTATGCAAATCTTCCAACATCGTGACATAGACGTGTTAGAACGAGCCGTTTTAGGTAGGCGTGGTTGACTCTTAACTTTTATAAAGAATATCTGTTTTTGGATTTGAGACTTTAGTCTTTGCAACTTTACAGATCTTCTTTATGCACCAAGAGATTGTAACACTTCAAAGAGAAAGGAAAAATTTAAATCGCATCATATGACCCCTTTAATGTGGGTTGTTTGAAAAAATCTTTCAAAGAAGAAGAAAGAGTTGCTGTCAGTAAAGTGAATGGACTTTTTATCCTTTGTCCCCTGGAGATGTTTATTCGATTTCTAATTGAAACAGCTTTGTACAGCAAAACAAACCATCTGTGTTCAATGCTTGCTATCATTCAGTATGTGTCATTCAGTATGGTGTCTGTCCAACTATTTTAAGGACATTCAACAATTTAATGCTCCTCATTTATCAATAGCTAACACATTGACAGAATAACACATTTAGGGGCACATTTTATGGATATCGGCTATGGCTCCATCCATTCAGTCAGCATCAATCATCACAATTAGACATGGCGTGGCTTCAAAATAATGAATTTGTCAATATTCGTTTCATATGCATCCATTTACCAGTCGTAGCTGATATTTATTGGAATGCAGGTCATTTGTTTGCCCTCTGGGTTTTGAAAGATTGCCTTCCAGTTTGCTTAACAGGACTCCACCATATGTTCCAGAATTATGCAAAGCTCAGATGCATCTTATTAGCTCTGTGATTTGGCTCAAAGTGATTTTTCATCATGGCCAAACACTGCAGTTCAGAGGTTCCCATGAGTCTCATTTATGAATTACCCCGTCCCCATGGAAGCGGTCAGAATCCCTAGAGAGCAGAGTGAAAAATTGCTTCATTTAATGTTTTCCAGCTGGAATGGCAAACATCAGTAAAGTGCGACACTCGGACATCAGTAAGATGTATGCGTTTACTTCTAATTTTCTGACAACAACGTAACAAAAACAGTTACATTCAAAAGCAATTTAGATTAGGTATTTGAAATTATTAGTTTTTTTTACAGTTCATTCTGAGCATTCCACAATCTCTTGGCAATAGGTAACTATTTTGCATTTGGCAAATTGGCTAATACCTGTTAGTTTTTGTTTGAATCATATTAGGACTTCAATCAGCGCCTTGTAAAATAGTTTTCTCATGGAATCCAGATCATAAGAAATGGCAGTCTGTTAAAATAAAACATTAATAGTTAATAATGTTCTTGTGACATTAATACATTTTTTCACATTTCAATTTGTAAGATTTCTGCTAAAGATCTGGAGATCTGGAAAACATCTGCTGTGTAAATACATTTGATAAACATCTTAGAAAGAGCAGTTTTACGAACATTCTAAACAATAAACATCTTATAGACATCTTCTAGATGTCTATTTGACATCTGACAGGAGACGTCAGACGTAGGCTATTGAGATGAGCAGATGAGCAAACACTCTAAAAAATACATCTTGCAGATGTAAATGCATACATCTAATAGACGTCTCCAAGATGTTTGTGTGCTATCAGGGTTGTTGCTTTTCACGTAATTTCGTACCCGCTCACCAAATTTATAAAAGAGGTTTGCAAGGGGAAAAACACTCCATTTGACACTCAAGGTAAAAAACTTACGCAAAGTATATGTTAAATAAGTTTTCATTTCATCAGTTTTGTTTGCATCTCATTTTATTGATATTGACTAGATATCGATGTCAGCAACTCCCATTGATAAACCTGTATCTGTTAATGGAAAATAAAAGCCCTCTTATAAACCCAAAGAATCACAGGTCACCCTTCCTTCTACCCAGGTTTTTGGTTTTCTACTAGGAAAATCTTCACACATGACAACACTGCTCTCAGAACTGCGAGATGTTAATTATTTCCCGCTGGAGTTCCCCTCACTTCCATTGGTATCGATCTCCTCTGCTAGTTCTGAGGTGTTTGGTACGTTAAGATTTTTCTAACGTGATGTACATTATCGAACCTCTAGACATGTTTCTTTTCCTCTCCTATAGCACGGGAGCATCTGTGATGAGATTGTTGCCCACGTAAAAGCCTTGCTTTCTGCATTGCAGGAGTGGCACAATATATGTGACTGACAGCTTTGTAGAGGCGCTGCTCTGTGAACTGAGCGCTTGAGTGGAATACAATGAGAAATCTGTCTGCTTGGGACTCTGCCCGGCCGAAAATGTGTCACTTTGACACCAGTGCCAGGTTTTTTGAAGGCCAGCCTCTGTCACTTTTCTCGATGGCTCTATTTGTCACCTCTCTTTTCACTATGGCTCTCAGAATCATAAAACTCTTGATCTGGAATATGGGGTTTTAAAGACCATTGTCTATAATATAGAGAATGAATCATGCAATTTGATTTAAAGGGTTAGTTCACCCAAAAATTAATTACTCACCCTCATCCAAACTCGTAAGACCTTCGTTCATCTTTGGTACACAAATTAAGATATTTTGGATGAAATCCGAAAGCTTTCTGACCCGGCATAGACAGCAAGCAACTACCACTTTTAAGGCTCAGAAAGGTAGTAAGGACATTGTTAAAATAGTCCTTTTTCCTGTGGCTCCTTCGTCAGCAGCATCACATGCATGCGTCATGGTACTCTCGTGAACACACGTCGAAGACTTACACGGATGAAAAGAAATTGTTGAAAAAAGTCGTTATTTTTGTTTTCTTTGCACACAAAATTATTCTCGTAGCTTCATACAATTACAGTTGAACCACTGATATTTTAACAATGTCCTACTACCTTTCAGGGCCTTAAATGTTTCAGCTGCGTTGCTGTCCTTTTTCTCTCATTCACTTGATTATCCAAAAAAGGCAGTGCCATAAAATTTAATTAAATACAGAATAGTAGTAGTTTGGCTGAATTTTAATATATTTTTTGTTATTGTTATTGTGATTAACTGTTATCTTTAAAATTGGTCATATCTATCACTTATCTGGAGGTTAAGACAGCACTGCATCCCCCAGATGGGGAATTCTCTCCCAATATAACATGCATTAACATACAAGTCTGATTATACTCTCTCATCTGTAATGCAGGGTTCTCCCCTGTTTCCCAAAACAGCCGTACTAATTGGGAGTGCAGTATCATTTCAGAGCTCAGGGGACCTGTGGGAACTGAGCTGATGAAGCTTTAACACAGAAAGTACTGGGCTCTCGGCCCTTAATGAGAGAGACACATTTGAAAGGAAAACAGTGTCAGTCTTGTACTCAACAGTGTGAACAAATTGCATTAATTGTGTTGTTGTAGCTGCCACCATAACTATATAGGGGTGTGTGAGTGGGTCACAAGTTTATAAAGCAAAATCAACATTAGCTTAATCAGTATTTTGTCTTGTTTTCCAGTTTATTTTTCCTACCCAACTGTGCAAATTGTGTTTGACCTTACTAAATTATGTCACATTTATGCTTAATAATAAAAAATAGGAAAAATAGAAAAATAGGCTTAATCCAAGATACATTTTTGTAAGACTTTTTTATGCGGTTTTGCAATCACTCTTTATCAAATGCGTCTTTGCTGAATAAAAGAATACATTTCTTTAAAATAAAAAAATTAGCAAGCTCAATGACCCCAAACTTTTGAACGGTACATTTTCATTGGAAAACAAGAAGTTTATTTTTTTTCCAGTGTTTTACCCTGATCTGAGACCATTATTGGTTCACATAATGAGTAAATTCAGCCTTGAGCTGACTGTGGGGAATGACTTTCTGAAGCGCAAGTATTATAGATTTGTGGAATCTGAAAAGAGGCCAATTTTGTTCTACCTCGGAAGCACGGGAGGACCTCCTCGGAATTGGAAGGGAATTGGGATCGCCATGGTGGTCATCTTGGGGGTCATGTCTCTGGTCACCCTCTCAATTTTTCTGCTCACACCTGGTAAGACAGAGATTGAAAGAGTAAATGAATATAAATTGAATCAAATGGAAACCAAGGATAAAGAAAGAGAAATGTGAGATCAGCTACAATAAGTGGAGAAAGAGAAATGGGAAAACAACAGAAGATTATAGAGGATTTATGTGAGCGCCAGAGAGCTCATATATAAGACATCCATTCATAAACAAAACTACAAAAAGACAAGCAGAAACAAAGCAAGAAACACTCAAAATGGATTTGTTTTGCTGCTTGCTCAATTTAGCTTTAAAAATGCAACAAATATTTTTTTACTTTCTATAACAGACCTTTGCTTAATCCATTTGCATTAATCTGACTACCTACACAATTTGTGTTTGTTTTTGTGCACTGAGCCTTTATATTTCCCAGTACGCTTTGGGGGAGACTGGTTAGGGAGAGTAAATGTTGAAATTAAGTAATTATTTTATTCATTTTTGAGCAAGGTGAGAAAAGGGAAACTTGTTTGTGCTGTTATGTTGGGATATATAAGAGTTTTTGATATATTTTGAGTTGGGTAAAAGTGTCCAAAGCCACGTTTCACCCGCTTTTGGCACTTGGCGAGTGTCCAACATAACAGAAGCTATTCTAGATCCCAACGTAACAGAACATTAAACAATAATATGTTTTTTTTCCTTCATATTCAGTAAATAAAACCACTTGGCTGCTAACTTTATTTGTAAATGCAATATATAGTTTACATTTAAATATAATAACAATTTTATTAAGGAACAAAATACTGAGTGCATCTCAAAAAACACTTTCCACAGATTAATTAAGTTTATTTTTATTACTATTTTTGGTAACACTTTTATACATAAAGCATTATATTGTTATATTTTGAGTTGGATAAAAGTGGCCAAAGCCAAGTTTCACCCGCTTTTGGTAGTTTTATTGCATTAATTACAGTATGCCTTATAAAGCACCTTATAATGCATTGTACAATCTCATGAATAATTGTAACCTCAATTAATATATTATAACACTTATCAATTCATTGTTTCACTATGCATTTTAAATTCTGTTATATAATTATTTACGACAAGATATAATGTACTACAATGCACATTATAAATAATTATAATGCATTGTACCCTTTAATAACCCTTTGTAATGCATTATACATAAAGGCTTTAAGTAAAGTGTTACTCTATTTTTTTTTACAGCTTACTGCATTTGCATCATTAGCATCAAGATTTTGAGTTTGTTAAATAATCCTGTACATTCTTGTTACAGACACTATTTTTCTTCAGGAGTTGTGGTTGTCCTCTACTGACTGCTTGATCTTGTATTTCAGACGAGTCTCACCTCCTGCTGCTGTCTCGTCTCACTCTGGAGAACCTGGAGAGCGAGGACTTCAGAGTTCATGACCCATGTGCGATGTGGCTAAATGGTGAAAACTCCTATTGTACAAATAGTGTTTAATGGAATGGTTTAAGTTCATTGATTTGATGCTCGTGGACATTTAGGGCTCCTGCAGTGCAACATATCATTGTCTTGAAATGCAACAGGAGGCCAATGTGTTTTTCTACTAATGGTTAAAATGTTCGATTTATGGCATTCATTCAGGCTGCATTTCAATTCACATTCAGTTTTTATTATATAGCATGCAAGATTTGGGTTACTGCATCCCACATTCTAATATATTGATATTCTTATTTTTTAAAGTGACTGAACGGTATATTACTTCAAGTTTAAAGTGTGCATCCCTGCATGTTTTTTGGGCTAATATTGCCCACAACACCTCTGTTTGTTTGTGTTGGTCCTCTTTTGACTTTCTTTTGTAGTAAAATTGTAAGGAATGTGATGCCAAAGTTGCCTTCACAGTAGGCAATGTAAAGATGAAGTGTGTAATATTTTGATTTTAAAATACATACTTCTACCCCATTTTCATATGCAGTTTGACTTATTGTAAGTAAGAGTTTTATAAAGTAATATATATATATATATATATATATATATATATATATATATATGTATACTGTATATACTTATGTTTTTGAAAAGTCTCTTATGCTCACTAAGGCTGCATTTATTTGCTAAAAAATACAGTAAAATAGTAATATTGTGAATTATTATTATAATTTAAAATAACATATCTATTTATATTTTTTGAATACATTTTTTGCTGAATTTTTAGAAGCCATTACTTCAGTCTTAAGTGTCACATGATCCATCAGGAATTATTTTAATATGCTGATTTGGCCCTTAAGAAACAATACTTATTGTTATCAATGTTAAAAATGGTTGTGCTGTTTAATATTTTTTGAAAACTGTAATATATTGTTTTTCTTTGACGAATAGAAAGTTAAAAAGAACAGTGTTGATTTGAAATAGATTTTTTGTGTCAGTGTAAATTAGTTTACTTTCACTTTTGATCAGTTTAAAGCATCCTTGCTGGATAAAAATATGAATGGTACGGTAGTGTACTTTTCCATCACCAGGGAAGTACTGTTCATACAGTACTCTTAGTGCATATTCAAAATATGCTAATTAGGATGCAGTTTAGCTGCAGGTCAGTCCGGAGCTCAGCTACTGAATGTTGATCTTGATTTGTTTTACAGAGAACGAGGTGTCACTTTGCACACGGGAGGGTCACGTTTTAATCCACAGTCTCAGCACCAATCTAACCACCACGCTATTGGACAACAGCACCCTGGTGAGTGGATACTTACACATGCATGCACTCATAGTAAATAAAGGCTATGCCAACACACACATACAGTCTTCCTCTCATCCCAAACCACCAGTGTAAAGCAGCTCTCTGGAGAATTACAGCCCCCTTGAGGCATGTGAGCATGACAAGACGTACAACTCCATTAGCTCCATTCTCGTGGAACCTGACAAATGGGTCACTCCGTAGAAAGAGAGAGCGTATGGACTGGTAGCTGAATGTCTTTGAAGAAAGAATCAGAACGCTTAAAAATGAGCAAAGAGAAAGAGCAAATAGCTTTTTGGCTTTAGAGGCTCGACAGTTAATGCTCTCTCTTTTATTCCCACTTTCTGCGCTTCTCCCCAGTTGATCCCGTAGCATGCGTCTTCAAAGAGACTGTTTCAGCAGGGCCACCCTTTGAACGCTGTGGCTGGGTGACACTGAGAAACATATATGGGTCATTGCCTCAGATGCTCAATGAAATGTTGTTGAGATGACAGATACTTCTCCTCCCCACACTGTCAACAATGTTACACTTGTCACGTTGGCTTTATGCCCCAATGACATCTACCCACAATGCACTGAATGCATTCATGGTTTTTAGCTGATGGGTTTTTAGAGGGAAGAATACAAGTTGAGCTCAATGCCATGCTGATTTCCACAGAAATGCTTCTAAAATAAATAAAAATTGTATTTGTGTTAATACATTTACAAAGGAAGTCTATGAAGTGAGGCATTTCACCTAGATAAATGTTAAAACAGAAAATATAGTAGCCTCAAATAATGTAATAATATAATATAATATAATATACCCAAATAGTGTAATTATTTAATAACCAATTTAAAATTAATGACTTCAATCTATGAAAATATTTAAGAAATTGGGATTCTTTTTTACAAACTGAGGGACAAGGAAAATTGTTGTCTGTGGCAACTGACTGCATGCTATATATGTGTATGATAGAGCTGAATTTGTTTTGAACCTAAATTATTATTTTAAGGTGTTCTTTTTTGGATTCCGTTTTAGGATCTGAAGTCCATGAGGTTCCAGGTTTCAGCTGATAAGAAGTTCATCCTGATGGCTTATAATATCCAACATGTGAGTAATATGAACATTAAAAAAAATCTAGTCTCATTTCCATGTTACCTGCAGTTAGAGAAAAAGATGATTTCTTTATTATCTTCTTTATTGTTTCCATCACCATGCAGAATCATATCCCAGTTGGGATTTTGACAAAATCACTTAATGATGTAAAATTGTATGTAAATATGATATATCATGCCCTTTAAACGTCACATATCTTATTATATTTAAGAACCTATATGCTCTTTTAATGCTCATGCAGGAACTGCTACAAAAGGATCATCGGAAATGCGATTTTTAATATCTTATTATCTAGAGGAAGATATCACAATAATGTTATGCATTTTGAAGAGGGTCAAAGTTGTAAATAGAAAAGATTTCATTTTTTCTACTTCAATTTCACATTTAAGTCAGTGTATTACTTGACTTTTTTTTTTTTGTAATTGTTTGTGAAATTTACTTGCAATTTACTAGCAGTTTCTGAGTAAATCCTACTCTGATTTATTTATATATATATATTTATTTTATATATAGACTACCCTATAGCCCTAAAATAAGAACCTTGAATTTTACATGTGCAAATTAGACATTATTTAGTCCTCATTATTTTCTTAAAAGGAATGACTAGACAGAGCCCCACTAGTTTGGGTATATACATTTGGTCCACACAAAGATAGCAAAACCTGACAGATGCTGTGCACATATTGATTATACACGCATTTTTGTACGCCATTGTTAGGAGAGTGAACTACATCTTTTATCTACTGGACTGGACAAAATCTTTTCAGACAGGCAGGAGAGACCCCTTACATCGTCCACAATTTCTGCAGCATAGGGTGTCCGCGGGTCCTTAAAAAGTCTTAAATAACGTTTTCCTAATATAAGGCCTTAAAAAGTCTTAAATTCGGATTCGATGGGTCTTAATATTTTTGGTTTCATTACCGCTCAAATATATAATATAATATAATATACCCAAATAGTGTAATTATTTAATAACCAATTTAAAATTAATGACTTCAATCTATGAAAATATTTAAGAAATTGGGATTCTTTTTTACAAACTGAGGGACAAGGAAAATTGTTGTCTGTGGCAACTGACTGCATGCTATATATGTGTATGATAGAGCTGAATTTGTTTTGAACCTAAATTATTATTTTAAGGTGTTCTTTTTTGGATTCCGTTTTAGGATCTGAAGTCCATGAGGTTCCAGGTTTCAGCTGATAAGAAGTTCATCCTGATGGCTTATAATATCCAACATGTGAGTAATATGAACATTAAAAAAAATCTAGTCTCATTTCCATGTTACCTGCAGTTAGAGAAAAAGATGATTTCTTTATTATCTTCTTTATTGTTTCCATCACCATGCAGAATCATATCCCAGTTGGGATTTTGACAAAATCACTTAATGATGTAAAATTGTATGTAAATATGATATATCATGTCCTTTAAACGTCACATATCTTATTATATTTAAGAACCTATATGCTCTTTTAATGCTCATGCAGGAACTGCTACAAAAGGATCATCGGAAATGCGATTTTTAATATCTTATTATCTAGAGGAAGATATCACAATAATGTTATGCATTTTGAAGAGGGTCAAAGTTGTAAATAGAAAAGATTTCATTTTTTCTACTTCAATTTCACATTTAAGTCAGTGTATTACTTGACTTTTTTTTTTTTGTAATTGTTTGTGAAATTTACTTGCAATTTACTAGCAGTTTCTGAGTAAATCCTACTCTGATTTATTTATATATATATATTTATTTTATATATAGACTACCCTATAGCCCTAAAATAAGAACCTTGAATTTTACATGTGCAAATTAGACATTATTTAGTCCTCATTATTTTCTTAAAAGGAATGACTAGACAGAGCCCCACTAGTTTGGGTATATACATTTGGTCCACACAAAGATAGCAAAACCTGACAGATGCTGTGCACATATTGATTATACACGCATTTTTGTACGCCATTGTTAGGAGAGTGAACTACATCTTTTATCTACTGGACTGGACAAAATCTTTTCAGACAGGCAGGAGAGACCCCTTACATCGTCCACAATTTCTGCAGCATAGGGTGTCCGCGGGTCCTTAAAAAGTCTTAAATAACGTTTTCCTAATATAAGGCCTTAAAAAGTCTTAAATTCGGATTCGATGGGTCTTAATATTTTTGGTTTCATTACCGCTCAAATATCTTCAGTCCGACGGACCTAATGACTTTACAATCATTGGACAGAAGATGTTTTCTTCCCGCGGTAAATTACTGCGTCATCAGAGAGAATCGCAGAATATAGACTACAAGCTACAAGCTACCTACTGGCGGTTTTAATTTCACATTTAAAGTACCGGTATACGTTAAATATTACATATATGTATGTGATAAAATGTGTATTTCCATTACAGGTTTAGGTCTTAAATTTCATATAAGGTGGTATTAAAAAGGTCTTAAAAAGTCTTAAATTTAACTTGTTCAAGTCTGCAGAAACCCTGACACTGAACGCTGCTACGATCAACAGCCAGCGTGGAAGGAATAGAATATTCTAACACAGAGGAGCTGGGGTGTACAGAAAGAAAGAAGGAGGGATACAGACAGGCAGTGGGTGAGGAGCTGCTTGGCACTGAATTGTAATGAGCGTCACACTGGGGCAAGCCTTTGTGATTACAGCAGGTTTTAGTAACAGGCTGAGAATAAACAACTTGTAGGCTATTTGTCTGAGCAACCACAGCAATCTGTAGTTCTTATCCCCCTGCCGAACCTCCTTTTCAGAAAATAATCATCTCTGCAGTGGTTTTCTCTCTTCTCAAAGGAGGACGATGAAACAGGGCATAGACATGAGTAATAGAGAAAAAAACAGGGTAAAGAGGAAAAAACATGAGTGAAAACACTGACAGTACAATCCATATTCTCACTCTACTGAATTGCACTCGCACGCTCTCTCTCTCTCTCTCGACTTCTCTTGTGAATATTGCATTTTGTTGCTGATTAAAATAGGCTATGTATTGTTTATTTGTCTCGAAATGTGATGTGGTGCAATCTAGTGAATGACATTTCATCCCAAAATCATAAGAATTAAGAATTTTTTTTTTTACATAAGTAAAATATCAAGTAATGCATATGATAAATCTATTATTGATTGTTTGCAGTGTGACAGTAATTTTGTGAAAATTAAGCACTACCTTGTTTTCAAAATTTGTACAATGATGAATCGTATTTATTTCTTTTTATAATTTACATTACTCAATGTCCCTGATTAAGCAGCCCAATTAAGCAGCAGTAAAACGAAAATGCTGTACTATATATATATATATATATATTTATGCATTTATAAGTTTCATCAGTCATCAGTTTAATAAAATTTAATATATAATTATTTACAATTACATTGGAAAATAAGGTAAGATTTTGTTTAATTTGTGTGTGTGTATATGTATGTATATATATGTGTATATATATATATATATATGTATATCTATATTAGGGATGCACGATATATCGGCCACCATATCGGTATCGGCCGATAAATGCTCATTTTTTC
>NW_015505357.1:1861968-1904930 GCF_001515645.1 Sinocyclocheilus grahami | reverse complement strand
TATATATATATATTAAACAAAAGCTTACCTTATTTTCCAATGTAATTGTAAATAATTATATATTAAATTTTATTAAACTGTTGCATGGGTTATTTTAAAATAGCAAAATAATAAATGCATAAAAAATATAAATTTTAGCTATTCATAATTCATATACATTATATTTATAAATGAAATCAGTTTATTTTCGGATAGACAGGAAAAAAGTGGCTACTGAAGTAGCATTTCATATAATGGAAGCAAATTGTGATGTGGTTTAGACACTGTAAGTATGTTAACTTGCAGCTTAATTTGGACTAAAACAATAATTAATCTTTTTAAAATGTCATGTAAACACTTAGTGACATGCACGTGTGGTTATTTCTGTAGACTTTAGCTTGACTATGCAAAACCCCACTGTAGCTTGATTAGAACTGCTCATGTAAACGTACTGACTGTTATTCTCAGAAAAATATGCAGAATTATCATGAAAAAATTTCCACAATGAAAAAAAATCGCAATGGTCCTAAAACAGGAATTTTTAATTTCTTTCTTTTGATATTGGTTCCTGTTTAACAGGATAAATGATGCCAATCTGTGTGGTCACATCTGCAGGGAAACACAGGATTTCTCTGTTAGTTCTCCACCTCTTCTAGTCACAATCGCTGTCTCTCTTCCTTTATCTCTCGCCCCCCTTTTTTTCCACTATCTCTAGAGATTATGTGCTGACTGAGGCAGTTTGCGGCTCAAGTAACTGAACTAAGAGCAGCACAGAAATCACACAGGGAGGGGGGGATTACGGTGACTGAAGAAGACGAGGATAAAAATTATGTGATCTGCAGTCACCCTTAGATCACGCTGTCCAATCGAAATCAATTATAGAGACGGGATGAATGGGATGTGTGAATGTGTGCAGAGAGATTGGAAAGGGAACTGGGAGATAGGGAAAGAGGGAGATAGGAAAATATAAAAGGGGACACCAGAATAGTATAGTGAAATTGCAAGGGAAGGAAGAAAATGGAAAAGGGGAAGGAAGGCGAGTGTTGTAAAGGAAAAGAAGGTGAAGGCGAAATATGTATTGAGAGAGTGAAATAGAAATTGCCAAAGACAGCATGAGGGATAGTCTGAGCCAAATCAAAAGATACTGAGACACTGAGATATAGGAAATGTAAAATGATAATTCAGCCAAAGACAAGATATCTGTCATCATTTACTCACCCACATGCCATTCCAAACCTGTATGGCTTTCTTTCTTCTGTAGAACACAAAAGAAGACTTTTGAACTTCTAAAAGGACGCAAAAGCATCACAGAAATATTCCATATGACTCATACTCTTTATTCCAAGTCATCTGAAATCATATGATAGCTTTTGTGTAAGAAACAGACCAAAAGTTGTTATTTGCTAAACTGACACCTGAATCTTGGCACATTCGTAAGAGTTCATTAGAGAAATAGTAATATCTGATTTGAGAGTGGCTTTTGAGTCATGCATTGGTTGATCTGGTTCACAAATCTGGTCTTGGCTGGGTTTCCCAAAAGCAGTAGATCTTCAAAACCACCAATGATTGGCGCCAATGGTCACTATGATCGTCTTAGGTTTAAAATGCTTTTTGGGGAACAAAGCTGAATGATTCTTTCATGAATCAGACTGATTCGATTCTCAAGTTCTCTCTGTCTTAATGTCACAGTGGTTAACAACTCACTGGGGGAAAACTATTAGCAAATAACAACGTAAATTTGGGTCTGTTTCTTACACAAAGCTGTCTTAAAGGGTTAGTTCACCCAAAAATGAAAATTAGCCCATAAATTACTCACCCTCAAGTCATCCTAGGTGTATATGACTTTCTTCTTTCAGACGAATCCAGTCGGAGTTATATTAAAAATTGTCTTTGATCTTTCAAGCTGTTTAATGCCACTCAGCGGGTGTTGCATGCATCAGTCCAAAAGAAGTTAAATAAAAAGCGCCCATCCATAAAAAAAGTGTCTCACACGGCTCTGGGGGGTGAACAGAGGCCTTCTGTAGCAAATCGATGCGTTTTTGTAAGAAAAATATCCATATTCAAAACGTAATAATCTCTTTAATGTAGCTTGCGCCAACGGTTGTACACGGAAGCAGTTCCGGGGCGGATGAAATATGAGTTCAGCGTTGCGTTATGTAAAGCAATATATACGGCAAAGGATATATATTTAGTGTATAGCAAATCTTAACTGCTCGATTGCTTGTATTGTTGCAAAATGTGTGCTATATTATCAGCAAGTTCTAATCTGCTAAATGCGACTATAAGAAGATGTAAGAATGCGACTATAAGAAGATAAAAAAATAAACATTAACGTCATGGTTTTTGTATATCTTATTCTTTTTTCAAATCTTGAAAGCTTCAGTTATTGTGATTGCCTATAGAAAAAGCAGCTGGAAAAAATTGGGAAAAGCAAGCCATTCGCATTTGCAGTGAGATGAGGCTGAGTAAATGATGACAGATATTTCTTTTTTTTGGGTGGACTATCAGTTTTACAGCCAAGGAGGAAGGAAGTCAAAGTTAAAGGAATAAAAGCTAAAGCATCCACAGAGATTCAGAAATGAAGAGGTACGCATTTTGTGAACCAGGGCAACCTGAGACTGAAAGCGCAGAGGAGGACGTGTTGTGATGAACACGAATCAAAAGATTTTACAGTCAGCGAGAACAGAGAACAGAATGAATGGGAAAAAGGCAGGCGGGAAGGCAAACTAGGGCAGATCTTGCACTTTTGGCACTGAGAATTGTGTGGGCATCAGTACCGCGCTCAGTGTTATTGAGCAAATTAGTGCGATTACTATGCCAGTGTCACAATGATGCCGATTCCCACGTTAGCAATATTTTTTCCACTGTTTACCGTAGGGATATTAATTTTGAGAATCCTTGCAAAAAGAGGATTTATGACTCACAGCAGGAAACCACAATCTTTTTTTCCTATAATCAACACACATACAGTCTAATATGCTCAGAGAAAAATGTGCTAAAACTCAGAACTAGACACTTTGAGATTGCAACTTTCACCTGCCACTCAATCTTATGTCTGTCTTTTTAATACTGAGATCCAATACTGTTAAAAAGCTTGGGGTCGGTAAGATTTAAATGGTTTAGAAAGAAGTCTCTTATGCTTGCCATGGCTGATTTAAAAAAAAAAAAACTTAAAAATACAGAAAAATAATATTGTGAAATATGATTACGATTTAAAATAATTGTTTTCTATTTGAATATATGTTAAAATATAATTTATTCCTGTGATGGCAAAGCTAATTTTTTTTAAGCAGTCTTCAGTGTCTCATAATCTTCATAAATCATTCTAATATACAGATTTGGTGCTCAATAAACATTTTTTTGTTATCAGTTGTGCTGCTTGTTTTTTTTTTTGTTTTTTTTAAAACGAATACATTTTTTTTTTCAGGATTCTTTGATAAATTGAAGGACAGAATTTATTTGAAATAAAAATCTTTTTTTAACTGTGATCTATTTAATGCATCCTTTTGATCAATTTAATACATCCTTGCTGAATAAAAGTATTAATTTCTTTCAAAAACAATATCTTACTGACCTCAAACATTCATCTTTATGAAATACTTGTTTAAAGGGGTCATATAATGCGATTTCAATTTTTCCTTTCTCTTTGGAGTGTTACAAGCTCTTGGTGCATAAAGAAGATCTGTAAAGTTGCAAAGACTAAAGTCTCAAATCCAAAGAGATATTCTTTATAAAAGTTAAGAGTCAGCCACGCCTACCTAAAACGGCTCGTTCTGACACGCCCCCACATATCTACATCACTGTGTGGGAAGATTTGCATAACGCCGCCCAAATGTTCACACAAAGGAAGAAGGCGTAACTTTTATTCTGCGAATGTGCTGTGTGATTCATTGTGAAAGCGAAACTACTTTGTTTGGCCAATCACAACGCACTGGATAGCTGGCCAATCAGAGCACACCTCGCTTTTTCAGACCGATGAGCTTTGTAAAAATCAACGCGTTTCAGAAAGGCGGGGCATAGAGGAGAAACAATAATGTACAGTATGTGGAAAATAATGTGTTTTTTGAACCTTAAATCGCATAAACACATTCCATTACACAAAATAATGTTCTTTTTAGCAGCATCATATGACCCCTTTAACATCAGTGCTGAACAGTACAAGACAGTGCGACAGTCGGCTGTTCTGTTTTTAGTATGCAGTGCAGGGCATGACTTTCAATCCTATTAGGCTTTTGAGAAACGAGTGCAGTTCAAAGCTTGTTGTCACACTGCGTTCTGTTCTGATGCTGCAGCAATCAATACATCTAATTTTATACAAATCATTACAGACCTAACTGATAAATATATCTTCATATAGCCAAATGCATTGTAATATACTATCCTGCCTTATTGCCGAAATGCACAATTGTCCTCAGAGGCCAAAAGGACACTTCTATTGATTTAGGTCATCTTTGACGTGCTAATCCAGTGGAGGGGGTTTCAAGCTGATATGTGGATGTTGCGCATGCAGTTTTTTTTTTTTTAAGGATATTGACCCCAATGATCATGCTGATCGAGACGGGGCATATGCCGCTATCATTCTGTCGTATGACCCCATACATGTGATGTACTGTTCTAATAAGAGTCAAGCCTTCCCATTTCCCTTCCAGCTACTGATTGTGAAATAAATTCAAATGTTTTCTGAAGAATTGCTTCTTTTGTTCACGGTGCTCCTCAGATGAATCAGCTGAATGAAGCTTGAAATTGAAATTGAAATGAACCATTAACCAGAATCCACAGTTGTGTTGTCATGCAGTGAGAGAATGAAAGAGATTATGAGCGGTGCAAACTGAATGTGAACGCGTGCTTTGTTCAGAATGGAATTCAAGCATACTGCATACTACACAGTATACATAGACTGTTGTTTAAAATAGTATGATAGAATGATACAGGCTCCTTTTTTACAAATAAATAAATAAATAGCATTGTGCTACATTGTTCTCACATGGTCTCACTATATTGCATGTTTAAATATTTATTTTCAATAATTAAAGAAGAAAATAAAGTAATTTCATTTGGCAAGGATGCATTAAGTTGTTGTTCTTTTTAAATTTCTATTGATCAAAAAATCCTGGGGAAAAAAGCATTACAGTTTTGACAAAAATATTAAGCAGCCCAGCTGTTTTAACTTTGATAATAAGAAATGTTTCTTGAGCAGTAAATTATAATTATTTCTGAAGGATCATGTGACAATGAAGAATGGAGTAATAGCTGCTGAAAATTCAGCTTTGCATCACAGGAATAAATTACATTTTAAATATATGTGACCCTGGACCACAAAAGTCACTGGGGTATATTTGTAGCAATAGCCAACAATATGGGTCAATGTATAGGTCAAAATTATCGATTTTTCTTTTATGCCAAAAATCATTAGGGTATTAAGTAAAGATCATGTTCCATGAAGATATTTTGTAAATTTCCTACCGTAAATATATCAAAACTTAATTTTTGATTAGTAATATGCATTGCTAAGAACTTCATTTACACAGCTTTGAAGGCGATTTTCTCAATATTTTGTTTTTTTTCACCCTCAGATTCCACATTTTCAAATCTCTGCCAAATATTGTCCTATCCTAATACATCAATGTAAAGCTTATTTAGATGTATAAATCTCACTTTGAAAAACTGACCCTTATGACTGGTTTTGTGGCCCAGGGTCACATATTTAAACAGAAAACAGTTATTCTAAATTGTAATAATATTGTACAATATTTACTGTAGTTTTGATCAAATAAATGCTTCTTTCAAAAATACAACAAAATCTTATCGACCCCAATCAAACTTCACACTTGAAATGGAAGGTCAAGTTGAACGCATTGCATTTCATTCTTATACTGTACAATTCGGCAAGTTAAATAAGAAATCCTGAAATTTCAAATGCATTCTGTAAATTTGAATGCGGCCACAATAGACATACACTCTTAAAAATAAAGTTTCTTTATTGGCATCAGTGGTTATATGAAGAACCTCGAACATCCATGGAACCTTTCAAATGCAGAAAAGGTTCTTTATAGTCGAAAAAGGTTCTTTAGATTTTTAAAATGTTCTTCAAAATGGTTCTTTTAGGAACTGTTTACTGAAAGGCTCTTTTGGGAACCAAAAATGGTTCTTCTATGGCATCACTGCAAAAACACCCATTTGGAACCTTTATTTTTAAGAGTGTACTACAGAAAGCATACTGTGGTAGTATGCAATTCCGTTCATACACGTGTTTGTGTACAATTTAGGGATCTACCATGTCCTCTGCCCCTTTCCAGGTATTCTCACAGTCCTTCACAGCATCCTTTGCAATCTTCACAGTGGCCAGCGGGTAGGTAGAGACGGAGGTCCCTCTCTGCATGGCCTGCACTGGGCATGTGCACAACCAAAAACCAGTCCAGAGGTCCCTCAGCGTTTGTGCTTTTATCCAACGTTATCCATCAGGCATTGAATATTTAAAAGTATGGAAAGGTACTATTTGTTCTGGAGTTGACAGGTCTCTGCTGGATGAAATGTTTTTACACTAACCTGCAATTTATTGAATGCCCTGACGGGGATTTGCTATGTTCTGTTAGTTGATAAAAGCCTTAGATTTTTTGCTTGTGGATGTGAAACAGCAGTGAAACTTTAACAAATGTCTTGAAGCCCATTTGCTTGTTTTGGCAGAATTCTCAGATCATTTAGCCTTAACTGTGGTTTCATTGCATGACCAGACCCCTGCCTCTCTGTATACTTCACTTTCATTTTGTATTAACTCTGCATCTGCATCGTGCTGTTTTTACGAGCCCTTTCAAGCAATCTAAAAATGACCCAGAACCTTACGAATTTGTACCGTGTAGTGTTTCAAATGCGTGTGAAGTAATGGTTCAATCTTGTTCAATCTTGATGCGTGTGTTTTTGTGTACTTATCTTAGGGAGATTACAGACCTCACCCCATCAGAGGAGGATACATCTGTACTTCAGTATGCAGCATGGGGACCTCAAGGGAACCAGTTGGTGAGGATGAACCCACCGTCCATCTTTGTCTATTTTTCTATAGCGAGCTTCCTTAAAATGAACTTTTAGGTTGTGTTCGGAATAGAATACTAGCTTACTGAATACACACTCTATGTACTCTCTGTATACAGAACTCTGTATATACTGTTATTTTAGTATCATTGATATACTATTGTCATTTTTGTTAATATTTTGAGTTAGATTTTTTTATATATATCTTCAGTTTTCATTTTCATTTTAGGTAAAGTTTATTAATCTTGTTTTGTCGTTTTGTCATTTTTGTTAGTGTAAATGCAGACATGGTTTTATGTTTACGCGGTGCGATGCAATGCAACGCGTAAAAAGACAGTATAAGTCATTATAATCCGTAATTATGTCCCCACTGGATGCAACAAATGTCTAGTTTATAATGGGTTTTAATGTTTTTGTCTCGTCGCTCCGGCCGGGACACGGCATCACAATATGGTAGGGGCGTAACATTTCTGTCACACGCTTGAGGTATTCGGCCAATCACAACGCACTAGATAGCTGGCCAATCACAGCACACCTCGCTTTTCAGACCGATGTAAAAAAAAAATAAAAATCGACGCGTTTCAGAAACGTGGGGCATAGAGGAGAAACAATAATGTACAGTATGTGGAAAATAATGTGTTTTTTTAACCTTAAACCGCATAAACACATTTCATTACACCAAATACACAAAATAATGTTCTTTTTAGCAACATCATATGACCCCTTTAATACATATATCCATATTGTTTTTTATTAAGTTTTAGTATATTTAGTTGTAGGTATTTTAGTAGTATGGCTTAAATTTAAGAATAATGGTAAATGTTAACAACTGTTGACAAATGTGGACAATTTGTCACATGACCTCACAACATTTGCTTCTTTAATTTAGTTAAAACACATTAAATAAAAATGTTTTATATTATTTAAATTCATTTATTTAGATTTTTGTAAATTTTAATGACTTGACCAGACTTGACAGTCATAGGTCATTGGATGATATTAGTTTTATTTTAATTTAAGTTAATAATTTTAATCGCCATCTTTTTCTGTCACCACTCCAATGACAATGGCGTTGATAAACGCGAGATCTCCGGCAAATAAGACTTTTATTCTGAATGATCTCTTTGCCTCTCACGAACAATTTTTTTATTTGTTACTGAGACTTGGCTTATTGCTGGTGACACGTCTTCACTCTCTGAACTATCTTCTTGACACGTCTTCACTCTCTGAACTATCTTCTTCTGGTTGCAGTTTTTTCAGTACCCCCAGGTCCGTTAGCCAGGGTGGGGGTCTTGCAGTTGTTTTTAAAGAAAAGTTTAAATGTAGACTTTTACCCTCTGACTCTTTTTGTTCGTTTAAATCTCAGTTAATTACATTGAATTCTTTTAAGTCTGTGCTATGTGTTTTAATTTATAGACCCCCAAACTCTCATGGGGATTTTTTTAATGACTTGACCAGACTTGACAGTCATAGGTCATTGGATGATATTAGTTTTATTTTAATTTAAGTTAATAATTTTAATCGCCATCTTTTTCTGTCACCACTCCAATGACAATGGCGTTGATAAACGCGAGATCTCCGGCAAATAAGACTTTTATTCTGAATGATCTCTTTGCCTCTCACAAACAATTTTTTTATTTGTTACTGAGACTTGGCTTATTGCTGGTGACACGTCTTCACTCTCTGAACTCTCTTCTGCTGGTTGCAGTTTTTTCAGTACCCCCAGGTCCGTTAGCCAGGGTGGGGGTCTTGCAGTTGTTTTTAAAGAAAAGTTTAAATGTAGACTTTTACCCTCTGACTCTTTTTGTTCGTTTGAATCTCAGTTAATTACATTGAATTCTTTTAAGTCTGTGCTATGTGTTTTAATTTATAGACCCCCAAACTCTCATGGGGATTTTATACAAGAATTCTCTGAACTTTTATCTGCAATTGTTCCCTCTTTTGACAAAATTAAAATTTTGGGCCCTTCAAAGCCCTTGGTCAAAGATTTCTTAAATTTATTAGAGTCATTTGATCTTTTACAGTGTGTTTTTGGTCCAACTCATGAGCATGGTCATGCTCTTGATCTTATTTTATCTTTGGGGTTTTCTGTTGGTAATCTGAAGATTGTTGATACTGTTTTTTCTGATCATAAGACTGTTCTTTTTATCTCAAATTTTCCATGTGATGTTTTAAGTAATGTTTCTGTTCCTGTTGCATCTCGTGTCCTTTATCCTCTCCTTTCACAGCTAGTAGTTTTTCAGCAGCTTTTGAGGTTTCTCCTTTACTCACTTTGTTTGAATCTCCCTGTCATAGTATGGATTTAGAAGAGTTGGTTAATCAATTTAACGCTTCTTGTTCTGATATTTTAGATGTTGTGGCTCCTTTCAAGGCTAAAAAACAAGGTTAAATTACAGCTCTGGTTAAATAGTACTTCCCGTGCTCTCAGGCAGGAGTGCAGGAGGGCTGAACGTAAATGGCTTAAAGATAAATTACAGGTCTCTTATGAGATTTTGAAGAACTGTCTGAATTAATATTAAAGGGCTGTCAAATTAGCTAGAGCAAATAATTTTTCTGCCATTATTTCCAGAAACTGTCATAATTCTAGAGTACTTTTTTCTACTGTTAACGCTGTGCTCCATCCTGTTGCCACCCCATCACTCATTCCTTCTGCTTATATATGTGAAGCATTCTTAAATTTTTTTATTGGTAAGGTCGCTGGAATTAGATCTCAAATGTCATCTGCTAGCAATGATCTGATCATTCCTGCCGATCCTATTAATCAGTTGACAAGTTTTTTGCCTACTTCTCTGCAGCAGCTTAAACATATAATTGCCCATATGAAGCCTACCAGGTCTCCAGGTGACGTCATTCCTTCTTCTTTGTTTAAGAAGGTTTTTGACACTATTGGTCCAAGTATTCTCTCTATTTTGAATAATAGTCTGTCATCTGGTGTTGTTCTGGCTAGTTTTAAGCATGCTGTTATTCAGCCCCTCCTTAAAAAAATTGTTTAGATCCCTTTAACATGAGTAATTTTAGCCCCATTTCGAAGCTGCCTTTTATATCTAAGGTATTGGAAAAAATTGTGTTGGAGCAGTTAAATTATTTTTTAAAGAGGAATAATATCTTAGATAGATTCCAGTCTGGTTTTAGAGCCGGCCACAGTAAAGAGTCTGCTCTATTGAGGGTCTCCAATGACATCTTAAGAGGCGCTGACTCTGGGAGTTGTGTTGTTCTACTTTTGTTAGATCTTACTGTAACATTTGATACAGTTGATCACGATATATTTATTGATCGTCTCAAGAATCATGTTGGTGTTCAGGGCTTAGCCCTAAAATGGTTCTCTTCTTATTTGAAGGATAGGACATTTTCAATCAGTTTGGGTGATTACTCTACTTCTACTGCTCCTCTTGTCTGTGGGGTTCCTCAGGGCTCTATTCTGGGACCAATTTTATTTTCTCTGTATATGTTACCATTGAGTTTTATTTTTGAAAAATGTGGGATTCATTATCACTTGTATGCGGATGATTCACAAATTTATTTACCACTGAAACAGGACCATAAATATGCTTTGCAGTCTCTGCATGAATGTCTGACAGAGGTTAAGTGCTGGTTGGCAAATAATTTTCTTCAATTGAATGAAGATAAGACAGAGATGATTTTATTTGGTAATAAGGGTTCCTGGGAAGAAACTGTCCTGTGTAAAAAACCTTGGTGTCATCTTTGACTCTGAGCTCAAATTTGGCCGACAAATTAATGGTGTTGTTAAAAATAGCTTTTTCCATCTAAGGTCAATATCTAAGTTGAAGCCATCCTCTCTTTTGAAGACATGGAGAAGGTTGTTCATGCTTTTGTGTCATCTCGTTTGGATTATTGTAATGTGTTGTATCTGGGTTTAAATCAGCTCTCTCTCTCTCGTTTGCAGCTTGTTCAGAACTCAGCTGCCAGACTTTTAACAGGTACAAAGGGGAGAGAGCATATTACTCCTGCGTTAATCAAACTGTATTGGTTACCTATAAGATACAGAATTAATTACAAAGTGTTGTTGTATGTTTTCAAGGCTGTGCATGGTCTATCACCTGACTATGTTACTAATTGAATTAGTGTCTGTCAATCCAGCAGATCTCTGCGCTCAAATGATCAACTACTCCTAATGGTTCCGTGATCTCGTCTAAAATGTAGAGGCGATCGTGCTTTCTCTGTGGCAGCTCCTAGGCTCTGGAATGCCCTTCCTCTGTCTATTAAATCTTCTCCAACTTTGGGTGTTTTTCAGAGTGCGCGTGAAACTCTTTTGTTTTCTCTAGCGTTTGACAATGCTTTTTAGCTGTGCATGTTATTTGTTGGTATAATTTATTTATTTTTTCTTATCTTTCTCTGTACAGCACTTTGGTTCCAGTCGTGGTGTTGAAAGTGCTTTATAAATAAAGTTTGAGTTTAGTTGAGTTAATTATCAGTATATTTAATTATAAAACATTATTAAATTGTGCATAACAAATCTCAAAATGGATATACATTTTCATACTGTATATAACGTTTTGATGGCTAAATTCAGTTGTAGCATTTAAAAGGACTGATTTTCCAGATTTTAGTGTTTTATTTGTTATTTCTTCAGGCAATATATTATAAGAATTTAATATTGGCCATAGCATTAAAATAATTATCAAGCTGTGATTTGAATTGTTTATATGCACTCAGCCCTCTTCATTTCTGAATATCCTTATAAACATTTTATATTAGGGCTTAATCGCTCTATATTAATGCTGGCTGTGTTTATTTGTTGACTCCAGGTCTCTGTCTTTGAAAATGACATCTACTACAAGCCAGATGTTTTTAGCAAAGCGATGCGTCTGACAGCCACGGGCAGAAACGGAATGGTGGTTAATGGACTGTCTGATTGGACCTATGAGGGTCAGTGATCTCGGACGTGTTGTCCCCTTCAAAACACTCTCACTGCAGTCCATCACTCTAATGAGTAGCCTTAATTTGATGTGTTTCTTTGAGACAATTTTGACAACCCCTTGAAGACATTGCAGTATTCACGAAGAGACTGTTATCTCATTTGATCTCATAAATACACAATGAGATGGGTAAATGAGATTTACGATAATCAGCGTAGGTCTACGTATGGGTTAATTAGCCTCATCAAAATTTAATTTCTGTCTTACCTTATTAAAATTTAGAGGAGATACTGCTGAAATACCCTGCGTTCTGGTGGGCAAAAGACGGCGCGCGCCTGGCATATCTGTCTATTAACAACTCAGCAACTCCTTTTATGGAAATTCATCACTTCCTGGGCGGAATCTACCCTTCTAATGTCCTCTACCCGTATCCAAAGGTAAGAACAGTGGACATGCAGCCAACTATTTTGTTTTACAAGACGAAATAACCTCAAAATGAATCCAGTATCACAGTAAAAGTTTATATTGAATCTTTAATGCAAATATATGCACTATTTATAGACTGTAAGAGCATTTAGTCTTTGATTTGATGATGTTGAAATCATTTGCTCTGTACAGGCGGGTTCCAGAATCCCATCAGCCAGTCTGTTTGTGGTGAATTTATATGGTCCAGCACACACATTAGAGATGATTCCTCCAGACTCCCACAACATCAGGTGAAGTTTATCTTTAATTATCGTGCGTCCACATTTGCGCAGATGCAGTGCACAGGCTATGGATATAGAGGTGTTCATTTTTAATATCCTTCTGAAAACATGGCGAAATGCCTCTTAACTGTCTATTGCATGTATTATTAAACAAAAACTTTTTTATATTGTAAAAAGCATTGCAAACCATTTGTATTCATTTCACTGTCGCAGTGTTGGTTGTAGGCAACGAACACGTTTACGCAATTCATGATATGCAAATAATTTAGGACTGAATGCTTTAAAATCCCAGCACACGTCTGACTGTGCGCTGGTTGAACCGGGTCCAGAACCAGTCTGTGCTGTGTGTGTGTGAGGCTACGACAGGAGCCTGCTCAGAGGTGAGGGGTTACCAGCTCATCCACTGCAGCCCACTGGGTGTCTTTAACTGAAAAGTGTTCATCGATTGGGCTCTCATTCCTTATTCTGCTCAGAACTTGCAGAGAATCTCTTACTTCTCTTCTGCCGGCTCAGCCTAATTTCCTTCTGGAGGCGTGAAAGACTAAGTCAGCTTTACGTCTAAGCCTCAGTTTTAATGTGCAGCCTGCTTTAATGTCACTCCTTTAAAGGTCACTCCCTTTGTATGTATGTGCTTGTGAATGACAGGAGCGTCTGCTGTCCTTGTTTGATTTCTACACTCTGTGTGTTGACAAATCTGTCAACAGTGCTTTATAATTGGAGGCACTGGGAGCTGCGCTGAAATACACAACAGAGTGCAACTGTCGGGTTCTGAAAGTAAAAATCCCATTAATTTTCTCCATAGATTTTTAACAATAATGTATAAACCTCTCAAGACTATGCGCTTTATGTATGTTAAGGGATGATAGATGATTCTGTCAACGCCACAAGCCATTTATTAAGTGATTTTAGCTTAATCACAAAACTTCTCAATACAAACTACTTAATACTGAAATGTATACAAATTTTAATCAATAACATTTTTATATGTAATATTATATACAAAAATATGATATATACTCTACTGTTGAAAAGTTTGGGGTTAGGGTTACGCCTATTGTTTTTGAAAAATCTCTTATGCTCACCAAGGCTGCATTTATTTCAGCAAAAGTACAGTAAGCAGTAATATTGTAAAATATTTTTACAGTTTAAAATTCATTTTTAATATATTTTAAAATGTAATTTATTCCAGTGATGCAAAGCTGAATTTTCAGCATCATTACTCCAGTCTTCAATGTCACATGATCCTTCAGAAATCATTTTAATATGCTGATTTGGTGCTCAAGAAACAAATACTTATTATTTATATTGAATATATATATATTATTTATAATTTTTAGGATTCATTTATGAATAGAAAGTAAAAAAGCATAAATGCCATTACTGTCACTTATGACAGTGTTTTCTTTCTTTGACCCCCAAACTTTTGAATGGTAGTGTAAATGTAATGTTATGATTGATCTGAAAGCTGGATGATTTATCTTCTTTTTTATGAATTTTTGAAATTTTTATGGATAAAATGATTGTGAAAATAGTTCAGGAACTCTAGCCGTTGAAGATGTGGGCTGATAAATGGTTGATATTAAAATTCAATATTATTTGTCTAAATAATAAAAAATGAAAAAGTAAAAAGCAGCTATATTTAAAGCTACAAGGTAATTTAGGCATAACAAAATTATAATGCATGTAGCAGAGGTCTTAAACAGTTTTTTTGCCGAGGCTTGGACTAGTGATAAGATGTGTGCGATTTTTCCTTTGGCCAAACCAACAAAAACGCATGAATTGTGAAGTATAGGACAGATAAAACAAGCCCTGCTAAGATTAGATACACGGAAAGCTAGTGGCCCTGATGATATACCTCCTTGGCTTCCCAAGAATCACGCAGAAGACCTGGCACCAGTTATAGCACAACTGATCAATACCTCATATCAAGTGGGTATTCTACCAACTGCATGGAAAGAAGCTAATATATGCCCAGTCCCAAAGGTTGCCCGACCAAATGAAAAATCTGACTGGAGACCAATTTCCTTAACTTCTTGCATAGGTAAAATGCAAGAGAGGTTTGTCTTGAAGAAACTTATGCCAACAGTTCTGAAAGAATGCAACAATCAGTATGCTTATCTGCCTAAACACAGCACGACGAATGCTTTGGTCAAGAATATACATACATGGCTAAGGGAGACAGACTATGGTCCGTGTGTTATTGGCAGATATGTTAAAAGCATTTGATCGAGTTGACCATGCAAGGCTTTTTCAGCATTTAACAACACTTAACCTCTGTCCACAGTTGTTGGCTTGGTTGTTTAGCTACACAACAGGAAGACGGCAAAGGGTGGTTGCAAACGGTAGAAGCAGTGAACATCGGGGGTTCCCCAAGGTGGAGTAGTGTCACCATATCTGTTTTTACTTCATATGTCAACCCGTGAAGTCATTTTTGGTGATACACTGGACACAGTTTATGCAGATGATATTGGTATATCACGAGCTGTAAAGTTAAAAGACATAGAAACAGACAAAAAGATGGAAATTGAGGCACTTGCTTTGGAAACTTGGGCACAAAATAACAACATGTTCTTAAATGGAAGCAAATAAGGATATGTTTAGCAAAAAATTCAATACAACCACCACAACTCATACTGGGAGGACAGGAGGTTCCTGTGGTATTACAGTCAAAATGCCTAGGGTATCATCTTGACAATTAAATGGTCAAGATGTCAATTAAATGGAAATTATCACATCGATGAGTGTGTAAAAAAGGCATCTCAACGTCTTCACTTTTTGCAAAACATGGAGCTTCTGCTGAGGATTTAGTCAGTATGTATTGCTCCTTGATCAGACCCTGTCTGGAGTATCCAAATGTGCTGTTAGTTGGCTTTGCTGGAAAGCATGCAAAAGAGAGCACAACGAATCATTGAGAGATTTACCAACACATCAATACATCTACCTGATTTACAAGGTTGGAGAGAGCAAGCCACCATCAAATTGATACAAGAGATGGCCCAGAATGATCATCCTCATGATCTTTTTCCACCAACCAGGGGTGAAAAAAACTGGTCGGCTTCTTAGGAAGCAAAGCAATTTGACATTATTCAAAGCAAGGACAAAATATTATGCTAGTTCTACCATTCCTTTTGGCGTTTAACTGTTCAATGAATGTAATGTGGATACTTATGGTCCTTTTTGCAGTTGTATTTGTATTTTTTAAAACTTTTTAGGTTGATGTGCGTGTGTTAATAGATGTATATTTTGCTTATGTATGCGTTTCTTTTTTTTTAGTAGTATTATTGAATTTGTTTGGAAAATTTTGTTTTTATATTTCTCTGGTATCTTTGTATTTTATGTTTTTTCCTTGCAATTTTATCTTTTAATGTACTTTCTGCTATAATTCAATATCAGTATTGCTAAGCAGAAAAGTAAATAAACTTCAAAATAATGCACAATATGAATAATTGATATTTGAAGGCAAATGTAATCTAAATGTAAAAATAGAGGAAATATGTAGCTTATATCTTAAATAAGGTTAACTTAGAACAGCCTAATGGCATAGATGTAGAACTCTAGATGTTCCTGACAGCAAATCTAAACTGCAAATAAAAATGAAGCATGCACTTCCTTAATGCGATGCCAATGAGAATGATGGATTGACTGAAACTCTGCATTCATGATGTACAACTCTCCCTGGCAGGCAGAAGAGAACAAATGATTTAAGCACATATTTTACTTATAATATATGACATGCCTAATCCTTTTAAAACATCTTTAATCTTCAGAGGCACCAAATGGCGATGGACTTCTGGCACAACAACCAGCGGCAGGTAAGTTCAGCCTCTCTCTCTCTCTCTTTCACTCTCTCCAGGGAGGCATGTAATCAATTCTCAGGCTGCGTTCCTCGGTTCCTAAAAGCTGCATCCACCTTGACCAGAAATGAATTGCATCGAAATGGTGTCGTCTCGTGTTGCTCTGTTGGAGGAAAGTATATTGATGGTGGCTTGTCCTACAGGAGGAGCCGTTGTTCACGGCAGATGCTTCCCTGTTTTACCTCATCCTGCCTGCCAAGCAAGGGGCCCGTGGGGAGTTTCTCCACATCGCCAGCCTCCCCGCTCAGGTCTGTGGGTGGAATAATTTCATACTCACGTTCTGCACAATGAAATTAGATGCCCTCATAAACTTTGTGATTAGAAACTTGAAGTACCCAGCGTATATGTGACTTTTTATGGATGTGTGGGGGCGATGTTAAACTCCTGTGTATTGTAAAGTGTTTCTCTCCATTGCATTGTAAAGTCTTTCTCTTTATTGAAATGTTAGACTTCTGATTTTAATAAATAGTTCAGTTTAGTTTCAGGTGCGCTAGCTCTTGATTTAGATTTCTGTTTGCTTTATTCAAAGTAATTTACACATTTATATCATGAGCTTGAAGTAACACATGTTATATGATGTGTTCTTAAGGATATTCCTAAAGCGCTTTTCTGGGCACTCAAAGCGCTTTACATAGAAGGGGGGAATCTCCTCAACCACCAACAGTGTGCAGCATCCACCTGGTGTCACACTCAAGTCAGGTGTCACACTCAGACACTTAAATCTAATATTGCCTTATCTTTCTGTCCACTACTTGCTATAATAACCCGCCTTCTCTTTAAACCTCATATAAGCTTTATCTGTAAAAATGAAAAATAAAAAAATAATTATATCATTATATAATAATAGCAAATTATATATTATATAATATACTAAATTATTATATGATATTACTAAATATACTAAATTACGTCTCTTAAATAAAGCCTGCAGATGGATCCACATGTCTCACGTCTTGTCAGCCCGTTACAATATATATGAAGAGTTCATGTGCAAAAACAGATAAATCCGTTTTTAACAATTAAAAAAAATCTTGTTTTTTCATTGTGCATTCCAATTAATCTATCAAACTGCAGTTGGGTTATTTTGATTAAGGTAACTAAAAAATACAGCTAACTAACACAAATCACAATAAAAACATGATAACATAATAAAAACCATGATTTTTGAAAATGTTAAATAACTGAGTTATCTGTTTTTGCAAATAAACTCTTCATATATATATATATATATATACTGTATATACATACATTTAATAGTTCTTAGTAATGATATTTCTTTTATTTCTTATTTTTATTTTATTATATGAATATTATATTTTATATAAATGCATTAATTATAACCTTTTTATTTTTTTATTTGTCTTTCTTTCTTCAACTCATTTGCTATCTGACGCTTAAATGTATTGTTTTCTTATCTTCCTGTCCACTGCTTTCCATTATAACTTGCCTCCTCTAATAAGCTTTTTTTCTATCTATTTCTCTTTGTTTTTCTTCAGACTTCCACTCCTTCTGTTTCCCCTCGCTTTCTAACATCAGGGAACTGGGATGTAACCTCACTGTGTGCCCTTGACGAGGAGAACGATAAAATGTATGACAGATCGAATTTTATGAGCAAACCATTTCAACTCGAAAGCCTCAAGACTGTGTCGTAAAGCATCCCATAGTCAACCGAACTACCTAATATGAGTAATTATTGAATTAATATATATATATATATATATACTGTATATACATACATTTAATAGTTCTTAGTAATGATATTTCTTTTATTTCTTATTTTTATTTTATTATATGAATATTATATTTTATATAAATGCATTAATTATAACCTTTTTATTTTTTTATTTGTCTTTCTTTCTTCAACTCATTTGCTATCTGACGCTTAAATGTATTGTTTTCTTATCTTCCTGTCCACTGCTTTCCATTATAACTTGCCTCCTCTAATAAGCTTTTTTTCTATCTATTTCTCTTTGTTTTTCTTCAGACTTCCACTCCTTCTGTTTCCCCTCGCTTTCTAACATCAGGGAACTGGGATGTAACCTCACTGTGTGCCCTTGACGAGGAGAACGATAAAATGTATGACAGATCGAATTTGACAAGCAAACCGTTTCTCAAAAGCCTCAAGACTGTGTCGTAAAGCATCTCATAGTCAACCCAACTACCTAATATGAGTAGCTAATTATTGAATTATTTACGCCTAGCGATCCTATTTAACCCACCGAATCAGCAAAGATGGCACTTAATTAAAATGAATACAGTAATTTAATGTTGAAATGGCTGTAATGACTGTTATTTTCTCTCCGGCTTTGTTCTCTAATTGCAACCGCATAAAACAAACCCTCTTGAATAACCATCTCAGAAGTCATAGCTTTACAGAATTTTTTTCCTCATCTTTCCAAAGCATGAATATTTATAAGTAGTCAGATCTATAGCTCAAATCAAAGTTTAGGCCTGCAAATCAATGACTTACGATGAATCTGGTACTGACAGAAATGAATGCATGTCACTGACTTCCCTTTTCATATGTAACCGCTACAAACCTACTTAGTATGCAGGTCGTATGTGGAAGTAGACTCTATTATAAGAGGATAAATGACTGTCTACAAATAGTAACTCAAAAAGCTTTTCAGATTTTCTTAATGTGTCTTTCCCTTGCAGCTATTTTCTGAGTACGGAGGAGTCGCGGCAGAGCAGACACTTATACAGGTGGGTTCTCTCCCAAACCGATACGTCTTATAAGCTGTAATTGAGTATTTTATCATCACTGTCTAGGAATTCTGCGCCTCTCATGCCGTGCTGTGCATTTGCATCTAAATCAATCTGCCAGCGTTTGCACACCCTGTTGTGTTGTATTTCATTTTCTCGATATGTTGATTATTACATGTTGATATTCTGCATCCGCATTGACATTCCAGTTTCTGAGTACGTATGTTCATTGACGACTTGTGTTGTAATCAATTAAATCTTTCCAGTCTACGTCTGAGATGTGTTTCAGGGACATTTGTGAAAAGCCAATAGACTTTTTTTCCCCTCTAGTGAGCTCCAGGCAAGAAGTCCAGCTAATTCATTTAGCAGGAACAGCAGCTTAGGAGAGAGAGAAAGTCAGAGGCAGAGAGAGATAGAGAAGGTTGAAAGGGAGATGGGTAGAGGGGGAGGTGCTGCACCTCACAACGATTTAAAGGGTGTTCTCTAACCTTTGATTAATGCTTCAAGACTCTCACTTGCTCTCTGTGGGCCACAAGTTCTCATAGATTTTTTATTGCGACTATCCGAGCAATATGGTGAAAGTGCAAAGGTCCAGCATTGGGCTTAACCAAAGTGGATAATGGAAAACCAGATCAGCACGTGTGTGTGTGTGTGTTTGTATTGGAATTTATAGGGACAGTTCAGCCAAAATTGTATACTATTGTTTATTTATTTAAATAAGTTAATTTTTATTAATCAAGGATGCATTCATTTGATCAACGTGACAGTAAAGGCATTTATAATGTTACTTATGGCTGACTTTCTTCTATAACTTTTTCTCACGTCTTTCTGACTTTCTTCTGTGAAATGCAAAATGAGAAATTTCAATGTTCATGCTGCTTTTTTAGACAGTGGGCTGTCAAGAGTTTAGTTTTAAGCTTAGGTGTTAAATCTCATTTTGACAATCCTGATCACTATATGTGGTCAAATGAAGGTCAGATAGGGTTGGAAAGAAAAAGAAAAAGGGTGGATTTAAAGTTTGATTGCATCAGCATTGATGATGAATTGTGTAATAATGAAATGCTTGCTTGTTGCCTAGCGTGGAGCTCGGAGGAGTGTTTCATCGCCAGTGTCTGACATGCAACCTGTTTGAGCGATGCAGCTTCTTTAAAGCAGACTTCAGTCCCAATCAGACATACTTTACCCTCTATTGCTTGGGTAAGATCACACTGAATCTCATGCACAAATGCAGACACACTTAGGCTGATGAAAAAAGACATTCTCATCTCTGTCAAAAAAGATGTTTCTCATCTCTGTCATACTTTTACAGGCCCAGGTGTCCCAAAAGTAACCATTCACAGCACAAGTGACCCTTCCAGTAAGTAGAATTAAAATTTTTCTTATTTCAAGCTGTTGTGTAGTCAGCCGTTTGTGGCTGTATAACAGAAAAAAAATATTTTAATTGCCAATACAATTGGGTCAAAAAATATATTTTTTTAATTTAAATGCATCCTACTGAACTTAGTTATAGTTTGCTGTATTAAGCATTTATAAAATATGACTTTTATTATTGTTCATACTTAAAGGCACAATATGCAATTTTTAAACATTTGGGATAATGTAAGTGCACAAGTCAGCAAAATATATAACACTGTTCTAGCGGTTTTTGGATATTTTAATAAAAAAAATCTTACATATTGTGCCTTTAAGATTATGAGATTGTTTGAATTCCTAAAACTGTGTAATTCGTCCTAGAAGTTTCTACTGTAACTTTTTGTTCATTAAAAAAAATTAAAAAATTCAGCACAGCTGTTTTCAACAGTGATATTAATAAATGTTTCTTGAGCATCAAATCAGCATATTAGAATGATATCTGAAGGGTCATATGTGACACTGAAGACCGGAGTAATGATGCTGAAAATTCAGCTTTGCATAACGGGAACAAATTACATTTCAATATATACTAAAATAGAAAATAGTTATTTTAAATTGTAATAATATTTCACGATATTACTGTTCTTACTGTATTTTTGATCAAATAAATGCAGCCTTGGTGAGCATAAGAAACTTCTTTAAATTAAGAGATCATACCGACCCTAAACTTTTGAACTGTAGTACATACATTGAAGGAGGGAACCATATCTACAGACTAGAATATCATAGAGGACCACCTATAAACTACCTAGAACACCTTAATGATCACATAGCAACACCCAAGCACTACTTTATTCACTTAACTTTAATTGCCCATATGATTCTGAGAAAAAATTGAATTTATTTTAGGATGAAAGCACCCCAGTGAGTATTTTCAGTTTGTTGTAGTAAGAGTGTTCTCTAAAACATTAAAAAAGTGCTTCAAGGTATCCTCTTGAATTGTATTATCTTGCTAGATTCATTATTTCACAGTGTTAATATTTAAATACTCCGATGTGGTGAACTGTTCTGGTTTTATGCCAAAAATGGATTAAGTCTGCGTTCTGCTCTTGCAGGATACACAGTGGTGGAAGACAACAGCCTCCTCGCTAAGTCTCTTGAAACCAAGAGGCTCTCGGAGACAGTTTTCCAGACGCTTTCGTCTGACAACAGAGGTAAAAAGATTTCTTAAGTAACTGATTACATTCCTCCTTTCAGCATAAACTGATTTCAACATTTTACAAAGCCAACTAGATTTAAGAATCAATCAGATAATTGTTTCTTTCTGGTTTTGCTCATTGTTTCCTCACAGCTGTACCATTAGTGGTGCCTTTGGGGGAAGCCTATTGCAGCGTGTGTATTTTTGCTTGTCCACACATGCAAACCTTCCCTTGTACATCTGTGTATATAAATTGCACATGTACTGTATCAGGTCCCTTGACTATGTTTGTTTGTGCATTGAAACCAAGAGGCTCTCGGAGACAGTTTTCCAGACGCTTTCGTCTGACAACAGAGGTAAAAAGATTTCTTAAGTAACTGATTACATTCCTCCTTTCAGCATAAATTGATCTAAACCTTTTACAAAGCCAACTAGATTTAAGAATCAATCAGATAATTGTTTCTTTCTGGTTTTGCTCATTGTTTCCTCACAGCTGTACCATTAGTGGTGCCTTTGGGGGAAGCCTATTGCAGCGTGTGTATTTTTGCTTGTCCACACATGCAAACCTTCCCTTGTACATCTGTGTATATAAATTGCACATGTACTGTATCAGGTCCCTTGACTGTGTTTGTTTGTGCATGTGTGTGTGTGTTACTGAGAGTTTGTTAAAAACCAGCAGTCTCATGGGAGCTCATTTACCAGTGGTTAGAATATTGATGAGATGGTACCCAGACTTCCTTGCAGTATAATACAGTAGAAACGGACGTTTGTTCTGTTTTAACTGCCTTTGCGAATAATTACAGACCTAGATCTGAAGATGTCCCTGCCTCCTGGGTACGAGGGAAACCTGCACTCTCTCCTTATTATCATGTAAGTGTCTCCCCTCACAGTATGATACTGTTAGTAAGGCAGCATTGTATTGTATGGAAGCCCATTTCTGCATTAGAGTAAAAATGAGACAGGTAATTATGAGATAAAATGTATATAAAAGGCCACATTGTGTGAGACACTACAATTCAAAAGTTTGAGTTTTATAACTTAAGCTTAAGCTTATCAAGGCTGCTTTTATTTGATCAAAAAATGCAGTAAAACATTGTAAAATGTTATTAAAACGGTTCTGTTCGAATATAACTGTTTCTATTTGAATATATTTGAAATGTAACTGTTTCTATTTAAATATATTTTAAAATGTAGTTTATCTTCATTGTCACATGATCCTGCATAAATCATTCTAATATGCTGATTTGCTGCTCAAGAAACATTTCTTCTTCACAATGTTGAAAACACTTGTGCTGTTTGATATTTTTGTGGGAACATTTGACATTTTTTCAGGATTCTTTGATGACTAGAAAGTTTAAAAGAACAGCATTTATTTGAATTAGAAATCTTTTGTAATGGCATAAATAATCATAATAATAATAATTGTGAGGTGGGGATCTCCTCAACCACCACCTGTGTGCAGCATCCACCTGGATGATGCGACGGCAGCCATAGTGTGCCAGAACGCCCACCACACACCAGCTTATTGGTGGAGAGGAGACCGAGTGATGAAGCCAATCAGAATATGGGGATGATTAAGAGGCCATGATGGTCAGAGGGCAATGGGCAAATTTGGCCAGGATGCAGGGGTTACACCCCTACTCTTTTTCGAAGGGCATCCTAAGTTTCAGCTCAAAATACTCCACAGATCATGTATTATATCATTAGGAGGCCATGATGGTCAGAGCCCAATTGGCGAATTTGGCCAGGATGCCGGGGTTACACCCCTACTCTTTTTCGAAGGGCATCCTGGGATTTTTAATGACCACAGTGAGTCAGGACCTCGGTTTAACGTACCATCTGAAAGACTGTTTTTTGACATATATAGTGTCCCCATCACTATACTGGGGTGCTAGGACCCACCCAGACCACAGGGTGAGCACCCCCTGCTGGCCTCACTAACAGCACCAGGTTTTCCCAGGATGTCCAGGTACTGACCAGGCTCAACCCTGCTTAGCTTCAGTGGGCAACCAGTCTTGGGCTGATATGATTTATTAATAATCTTAATAAATCATAATAAAAAGCAAAAATGACAAAATATAAATCTAAAAAAAAGTATGAATGTCTTTCAAAAATAAATAAATAAACAATAAATAAATAAAAGACCCCGACTTTTGAATGGTAGTGTATAAAGTCACACTGAGATATAAAAGTTGCAGTTGTATGATTTAAATTTGTGAGCTATAAAGTAACAAATGTGAGCAATAAATTAGCGACCATTTCAAATTTTGAGATTTGTAAAGTCACAATTATGAGAAGTTGCAGAAACCTTTTTGTTTATTCTGAGGTAGATAGAAGCTTCCATAGTAATGACATTTCTTAAACATTATTATGCTTTTTCTAAACCATAATAACCATAACTCAGCTCCTCTTAATGACACATATTTGCATACTGAATTGTGATTGGTGTCTTTCTTGCATGTATAAAACTTACATTCTGTATCCCACAATGCAATGCACTTTCCAAAGTGATTGATAAACCAGAAGTAATATTGATTCAACTTTCAAATTGTACACAAAATCGAAATAAGAATGCAAAAAGCTTTATTTAAAAAAATGAAACCGACACTTGCTGAATCAGTGCAGCAATAGAAGGTCATGTGACAAGGATGTACCATAGTGAACTGATGCCTACTGCTTAAATTCAATAGTAGGCTGTATATACTATAGTAATAAGCCAGTGTTGCATTAAGATGCGTGCTGAGTGTTCTGACGGTGACAGATCAGCACAGCAATTCATATGTACACCAAACCAAAGCCTAAAACTTACGCTTGCCTAAAACTTATTTTCCTGCCTTGCAAGCAGCAGTATCTCTTTCTGGAAATGCAAATCAAGTTAAGACTCTCTTCTCCCTCGCCGTAGTTGGTTAGGCTACATGATTTATGAATGCTGTGTTATTAATAAGCAATATGCACAAGCTCGATTGAGATGCAAGAAGTGTTCAGCAAGTGCCAACACATTTACAGAATCAAGATCAGTCTGCTGATGTCTTTTTAATCTACAATGTGACAATATGTGTCAACACCTCCATCCATCCATTCTCTGCACCCGTAGTGACAGTATTCCAGGGAGGCAGTCGGTAACAGAGGAGTTTGCCCTGGGCTGGCCGGAGGTTTTATCCAGCCTGCATGGAGTGGCACTGGCCTGGATCGACAGCAGAAGCCAAGTCTCACAGGGACAGAAAAGCAGCACCCTGGACCCTCGCAAGCTGGATTCCCTACGCATTAAAGACAAGCTTGGAGTAGTGGAGTGAGTCATTCTCTTATTCCAGTTATTACGAATAATACCTATAATAGAAAAGTCATTTTGCACGCAAAATATCTGATTAGGAAATGCTTTATGCTCTGAAGCAGACGCTGGGATTTCTTTAATTATTTTGTTGAACACTTGCTTGACTAATTTAATTTAACCTACTTCTTGCTCAAGGCAAAAAAAAAGCCATGTTTATATCTCTGCGGATTTAATACGTTGGCTGCTTATAAAAACCAGTCATTTATCATAAATCCTAAATGCCACCTGAAATTCTCATGTTTCGTTTCAGATGGTTAATGCAGTTGCCGTACATTGATGGGAGAAGAATTGCTGTTTATGGAAAGGTAAAATATATGTTCTGAAAATGGAGAGTTCAACGTCTGATTGGATGAGTCACATTTGAATAAATAGCTGATTTATGCAAGTTGGAAACTGTAAACGGCCTACAGTTAGGCTAATAAGTGCAGCTGTATCCACCCACTTTTTCCCATGGTGTTGGTTGTGGAAGTATTTTTTTCTCATTCATTTTTTCCATAGGGATTTGTTTTAAAGTCTTCATTAATGCATTATAAGCCATGAACCAAACCAATCAGCTATGAGGTGAATTACAACATTACAAACTTTTATTTGAAGCAGAAGAATATTTGAAATTGGACAAAAAGACAAAGGTACAAAACTGTGCATTTAATGGCATTAATGAGCTTTAATATGTGATTTTGGTGGAACTTTGTTCACAGCAACGTGGGTAATGTAGTTTTTCATCAGTAATTCCACTGTTAACACAATTCTTTAAAATATAAATTGAAATAATGTGAACTGAATGATGTAACAAAAGCATATACCATTAAATAACAACCTCAGAACTTTGTTTATTGAACAATGGTGTCTAAAAACCACCTAAAGTTTTGCATTAAATAGATTTTTACAGTGATTAAGGAGGGTTTATGCATTGCATCATTTCAAATAACAACCTAAAAGTAGTCAGATTGATTTAATGCTCTGGCTCTTGTGGTCTATCACTTTTATACACATCTTCTTAGCAAACGAATCCCTTTGTAGACTTGCATCATATTCTCACTTGGGATATGTACTTTGAATTTAGTCTTCAATTGCAGAGCTCTGACATCAGCCTTCTTTTGTCCTCACAGGGATTCGGTGGCTATTTAGGTTTGAAGATGTTGACGGCAACCGACCAGATGTTCAAATGTGCCGCTGTCATGGCTCCCATCACAGACTTCAAGCTCTATAGTGAGTTCCAGCTCCATACACAATGGCAGAACAATATTTTTGGACATTCTTTGAAGTACATTCTATGAAGTGCCTTGGAGTGCTTCAGAATACCATGGTATGTGATATGGTAATCATTCAGTCCCGTGGTATATATCAAAGTATCCTGGTACTACTTTTTTTGTTAGCGTATCCATGTGATAAATGGTGTAATCTGCAGTGCACTACAGCTTCTTTTCACATTTATGTGAAAAAAATGGATTTAACTTTGTTTTTCAGGTGCTGCTTTCTCAGAGAGATATCTAGGCCTTCCAGCTAAAGAGGAGCATTCGTACATGGTAGACCTTTTGCATCAACCTTTTCATTCATTATCAAGCATTAAGTTACAGAATAGTTTTTTTTACTCCTCAGGGTAAAAATTAGCTATAATTTAAAATAAATCACATTGTGACAGTTACAGATTCAAGACATAAAGGCACATTTGTATCACAGATAGAATATTAAATATAAAGTTCCAACTTTGAGATTTAAAGTCATATTGTAATAAAGTTAGTTATGAGAAACAAAGTCACAATTGTGACATGTAAAGTCAAATTGTAACATTATACATTGCAACAGAGTTACAAGAAACAAAGTCACAGTTGTGAGTCACATTGTAACATGTTACATTGTTACAGTTACAAGAAAGAAAAGTCAGTTGTGAAATATAAGGTTACATTGTGACAAAGTGTAACTGTTAAAGTTACAAGAAACAAATGTACAATTTTGGAATTTAAAGTCATTGTGTCGTTACCTTGTGACAAAGTTCCAGTTACAAGAAACAGATATAAAGTTACATTGTGATGTATAACAGTTATGAGAAACAGAGATTTTTAAATCTCATTTAAACTGAGATTTAAAGTCACATTGTGACCAAATTCGTTACAAGAGATAAATTCACACTTGTGAGATATAAAGCCACATTGTGATATTTAAAGTTATAGTTGTGAGAAAGTCATATTGTCACAAAGTTATGAGAAACAAAGTCACAGTTGTGAAATTTAAAAATACGTTGTGACAAAGTTACACTTACAAAAAAACAGACACAATTATGAGATTTTAAGTCATATTTTGACATTTAAGGTTACAGTTATGAGAAACAAAGCCATTGTTGGATGAAAGTTCACATTTGGGAGAAATGAAATAGCATTTATGAGAAACAAATTTGCAACTACCTTTGTGTTTTACATTTTGAAACAATCTTCTATATTATGACTGAGATGCCAATATGTTGTTTCTTTGCAGGCTGCATCTTTGTTGGATGACATTCACAAGCTAAAAGATGAAAACTTCCTCCTCATACACGGGACTGCAGATGGTTAGTTTCATTATAATAAATCCTTCACATACATCATTTGTGGATTTCCAGTCATGTTTTACTTTGGTGTGTTTAGCACGGGTACATTTCCAACACAGCGCTGAGTTGTTAAGTCGTCTGGTGAAGGTAGAGGCCAACTACACCCTTCAGCTGTACCCAGACGAAGGGCACTCCTTAAGAGAAGAGCGGAGCAACCAACACCTGCACCGTACACTCCTTCACTACTTCCAAAACTGCCTCAAATACGACCCCTTCCTCAACATAGAGGAGGAAGAGGAGGACGACGAAGAGGAAGAGTGATCTCTTCCACTGTGTCTGCTCTCGGTCCTCAGAGGTGCCCAGTACTGGTGTCTAACGTCAGGATGCGTTATTTCACCAAAGGAAAAAATTAGCAAAATGGAGATCAAGAGGACCAAATTCACCAGCTATTTTGACTCAATTTGGGGATTTCTTATTTTTTTTCAGACTGCAACCGTCAATGTTTCCTGAGCGTCCAGGAGGATGAAATACAACTGCTCTGGTTCATACAGTTTTCAAGGAAATCACACACAGTATAATGTCTAAAGGACCCCATGCAATCAACATCTTAAGTCAGTTTATGTGTAAAATGGGTAAAAGATGCATGTTGATCAGCCTTGATATTGCTGCGCCACCCTGTGTTCAAAGATGGGAAAAATACCAGTAGTTTACAGATTCAGTGTTGTTATTGTTTACTAAAACTATTTAAAAAATGTGTTAATTGAATTAAAATTAAATATAAATATTAGGCTGCATAAAAAAACTTGAATGAAAATTAGAAACGTTGCCTTGGCTACTAACAGAAATAATAATAAAAGTTGAAGTTTTAAAATGACTAAAAATGTAATAAAAATAAATTAAAGCTAAAAAGAAATATTTAAAAATGTCAAAAGCACATAAAATTACTAAAACTACTAAACTAAAATGAAAACGAAAACAACATATAAAAATTAAACGCTAATTTAAAATATGAATAAATGCCAAAGTAGTATATAAATAATACTAAATAACACTGAAACTGATGCTGATATCTATAAATAAGAGTGGATAATGTAATGCTGCAGAGATATGGAACACAAATGAGATTGCTGACATTAAATGAATGCCTATTTTACACAATATTTATTTAAAATTCACAAAAAATGGAAACGGAGACTATTTCTTATTCAATGACAGCAAACCGAACTAGCACGTCTGTTAATCAGCCTTATGGACATTGTTATTGGCTGATCATCTCAACAAGACCAGAGATCTGATCTATCACTAGCCTATACTGTGGAAGATTTGATTGAATGTAAACTGCTAAATGTAATTTGAACCTGGTTCTTTATATGCATGACAAACCGGCTGCATGGTGCTGTATATTCTGATTCTTTCATAATCTCTGTGCCAAACACAATAGTAATTTGTGAAAAAAAGTAGAATTTGCATACAGTGTGTTAACCCAAAACACGCAGTGTGCACATACAGCAAGTTTTGAACATCTCCAAAGTATACAGTAAGAGTACAAAATCAATGACTCGCACTGCATGCTGCTGTTTACAGAAGCCTCATAAGGTCTCCAGCATACATCATATCTCTTTATAAACATCGAGCCCTGCTGTGCGCAGTTTCACACAGAGAGTAACTATTTTAACTGACAGGCGAACACAATTTGTTTCCGTTGCTATTGTCATGCATATGCATATTTCATGTTTACAGATCAAACGTGCCAAATACTCTGTGACCAAACCTTTCAGTACTGACTTATGTTACAATTTTGAATGTGGCAGTTTTTTACATTTATCTGTAAGATTCTTTATGCAGGGTTTTGTTAATTTATATTTTTGACAAAAAAGTCTATAACCATGGTCAATTTTGGTTTATCAGTTGGTAAAATCAGAGTACTTTTATAGACAATGTCCAAAAAAGCATGCATTTGCATATATGCTTTTATAGATAAACTATTGTTCAAAAACTTGGGGTCGGTAAGATATTTTTAAAAAGAAATTAATACTTTTATTTAGCAAGGACATATTAAAGTGAACAAAAGGGACAGTAAAGGCTTTCTTATTTTAAAATAAATGCTGTTTTTATTAACTTTCTGTTAATCAAAGAATAAAAAAAGTAATTCCACAAAAATATTAAGCAGCACAACATTGATAATAAAAAGAAATATTATTTATTGATACTAGAATGTTTTCCGAAGCATCATGTGACACTGAAGCAGTTGAAAATTAACTTAGCCATCACAGGAATAAATTATATTTGAAAATATATTAAAATAGAAAACAGTTCTTTTAAATTGCAATAATATTTTACAATATTACTGTGTTTACTGCATATTTGACTAAATAAATGCAGCCTTGGTGAGCATAAAATTTTTACCGTCCCCACAATTTTGAACAGTAGTGTACCTCAATATATGCAGGTTTTATCGAGAAGTTCACCAACTCATGACATAATGACATATTTTAAACATCATAAAGCTCATGAGAAAACAAATTGGACAAAATGACTATTAAAGTTGGCTAGTTTAAAGTTTCTAGTCATAGAACACAAGATATCAGCCGTCCCACCTGCCTTCAACTTTCTCATTCACCAACCAAATGATTATTTATTTTTTGTGACCTTCATGTATTGCTGAAATGTGTATGTAGAAACCTTGTAAGTTTTGTGTGTTGACATTGTGACGCAACTAAGCAAGTTACATATCCCAGAATGTCTTGTTGTGCCGTAGGTCCAAGAGAATCCTTCCTGCCAGAGCCATGCCAATGTTACAGGCAGCATGAAGTCTGAAATGAACGTCCTTGAGCCTCTGTATCTATATATTTGTATTTAATGACCCTTTTCCAATAAAGTCTGAAATCTTTGTGTATATGCAGTCTCAAGTAATTTCAGGACAATGCGCATACTTAAACAGCCAAAGCAACAATTCACATCAGGCTAGTTGATATTGACAAGAAGCAGCATAATTCAAACCTTTATTAAAAAGCTTTAAATTATGCTACAATTATAATTTGGAGATGCATTCCTTATTTGTGAAAATGTCAAGGTGCCTAAAAAAAATCGCATGTGACTTTACTCGAGCATTTCTAGCATTCTATTTCTAGTCAGGCAGTTTAAAGAACAGCCGAAACGTCTGAATAATTTATGCACGTTCCATTCTTGAACCAATCAAATCAAAACGCGATGAGACGCTCCACCAATCAACATCAGTTTTATCACCATCAACCAATCAGAACACGCGAACGCCGTTCTATCCTCACCAGACCCTATCTGAACCAAACCGCGCCTACAACAGGGCCTCAGTCCCTTTTTCAACCTTCACTGCGAGCTCGGTATCGAGAGGGGCACCTTCAAGCAAGGGTCGATAAAGAAGCACTTGTAATATTTATTCACACATACAAGAACAATGTCCTTCCTCTCTATCAGCAGACTAGCCCCAAGGCTCCTCAGTCCAAAGGTAGGAAAGTTTTATTTTTACTCGAGTGAAGAAAACACAGGCTGCTACCGGTTAGCTTAATTTAGCATAGATTACCTTAGTAACAGCCAGCCAGCCAGCCATATTTCATATTAATAAACCATATCGAACATCTGTTTTAAGTATTTCATGCATGAAAAACATTATGTTTAAATGCCTCCCTCTTTAAATCCTAAGTTTTTTTCAAAACCTAGTTAACTGACAACCTGGATAGCAATTTTAAACAACATAGGCGGTCAAAAATATTGTCAAACTTGGGATTGAACTTTCAAAACGCACCCCAAACATGTTGTCAACGTAGGGAAGTTATGTTTTTTTTTCAGACACAGCCAATGTAAAGTTATGTTTTAGCTTTAAAATGCTGTCATTGAGCTGTTCAAAGATACCTGACAAACAACAGCGTTATATATGGTTATATTCATACGAGTCTCATCTGAAGTCCTTTCTGAAGTGTAGTCGACGTCCTTTCACAGGGCACTGAACACTTCAACCAGTTTTCATTTGTTACAATGTAAATACACTTGGGATCTGCACCTGTTTAGTCTGACAGAGCAGTATTTTTGTTGTTCTTGGTGACTGATTTGACCTTCAGAATTGTCATTAATTTATTAATGGCCAGACTTCAATGGTGTGCAAAGGTGCTAGATCACTATAGTACACCATAATAGAGCTATATAGGGTTTATGCAGGGTATACCTCATGCGTTTTCAGTAGGGTTTAAATGTGGTCATCATCAAATTTAAAGCATCTCCCATCTTAAAATTTAATGTATAAAGACCCACTATATACTGTGAGCAAATATGATATATTTATGTAAAATAGTTTATATTACTTTACATTATCACCAAAGTGTTCTTACTATTACATTATAACTTCTCTCACGATAGCGCTGTGTTCTGAGATATTATATATGTAGGTGTTTTAGGTATTTTTTTCATTTATTAAAACAAATATTTATTTAGTTTACATTTTTATAAATCTTTATATTTACATGTTTTTTTTTTCTCCATGGAACCTTTCAATGAACCCCCAGTACTCCCTCGTGGGTCCCATGACACCTTTTTAAAACCCCTAAATCTAGTTCATAAAAGCTCTTGTGATCATGTGCGGTTATGGAAGTTGTGTAATGTGAACATTGAGCAGTAGTTTCCTGAATGATGGCATGTTTGGGTTTGTGCTGTGATATCCATTTTTACAAGTCATACAAATTGTATTCCTCTATGAAGTTTTGTTCTTTGATCTGAAATGCCTTGAGCAATGTGTGGGACTGATGACGTTTAACATCTGACTAGATTGTGATTGTGTTTAGCAAAAATTAGTGGAGTGTGTTAAAGGGCATGTATGATCTTTAGAAACCGGGAATCCTATCCATATACTGTGTCAGTTGTGCTCTCATAAGATAACATTGTCTTTCATTGTTGTTGCTATAGAGATAAAACCAATGGCTCGCTGTCTGAATTACGTTATAGTTAAATAGGTTACTGTGCTCCTGTCATTCAGGGTTAATACTCCATTCACACCCCTAGATGACCTTTGTACACCATGAAGAGTTTCTCAGCTTTTTTTCTGCTGTGTATGACACTTATGCAATCTGCTGATTGACAGTTCATAGGGGTGGCCGAGGTGCATTTTTGTACTGTACTTATGTCATTTTCTTTATTTCTTGGTAATGGGTTGGACTTTGTTCAGACCTCTGATCAGTAGTCTGCATTGTAAATACTGTGGACACACACACTAAGTAGGTTTGAAAGACACTGCAGAGATTTGCTGTTCCTCTTCAAGCATTCAGATGGTGGACAAGCATGTCTGACCTGTCTGACACAGCTGTCCACCTGTCATCTGCTTTGAGTATCGAAAAAACAACATGTTTTTGTCTAAACAAAGTGCAGAGGAGTTATTAGTGCATTACCTGTCAGTCTTTTATATGTTTTCCTTGCTTAAAGAAAGCTGACAAAGAGTCCTTTGTCTATCCAGAAATTCCTCCATATGATATTTCTAGTGACCCCAACATGGTCCTTGCGTCTATTCTGCATATAGGCTGGCTCCGTGTAATAGAACTGAGTCAAAGGTCATAGAATGGTCTAAGGTTGTCGGCTGGCTAATAGCCTGTGCACGTTCTCTATGCTCTGCAACCTTTGTGATGGTGTTTTTACCTTGAAGGTCACTGTTGTATTGCATACATTGTAGCTTCAATAAAAAAATGTAAATTTGCTATTTAATTTTTGTCTATCCAGAAATTCCTCCATATGATATTTCTAGTGACCCCAACATGGTCCTTGCGTCTATTCTGCATATAGGCTGGCTCCGTGTAATAGAACTGAGCCAAAGGTCATAGAATGGTCTAAGGTTGTCGGCTGGCTAATAGCCTGTGCACGTTCTCTATGCTCTGCAACCTTTGTGATGGTGTTTTTACCTTGAAGGTCACTGTTGTATTGCATACATTGTAGCTTCAATAAAAAAATGTAAATTTGCTATTTAATTTGGACATTTATCTGTTGGCCTTGTAGGAAAAGAACCATCACATTTTCTTCAGAAAATGTACTGATATAGAGATTTAATTAAAATACATAATTACAAGATCTTTCATAGTAACAATTTTCTATATATTATATTACATTATATCATTTTAAAGTTAAATCTGGAGCAATTTGAAAGAAAATTTGAAAGCACTTTTAAGGTATCAAATTGAACAGCTAAAAAATGTCTATGCATATCCACCTTTTTCTTGTCGTAAAAATGGGCTTGGCCATTTGTAAATTCTATGGGTCTGGCTGCTATGCTTGACTCACGTGACCTGCCAGAACTAACGCTAAAGCTTAATTTATGAACACACTGGTTTGTAGTACAAACTGTTTTACCGTTTACTGCACGTTGTTATTCTCCTCGTTATTTACCTATAGTGGCTAATGAACCGGAAGTCTCACCCATAGGCTTACTTCCGCGTTGAAGAAAAAGGTGGATAACCTAACTATTTTATTGCAACTGCACTGGAAACCATTTTAAGTATGTTAGCTATTTTATTTTATAGTAGTAAAACTATGATACTTGCATCTTAGTTTCTTTACGTGCAAGTTTAAAACCCTTGAACTTTACATTTTTTGAGAACAACTGCATAAAGACTTTTAAGTGTCTGTGACAGCAGGTTTACAAACCTTTTTTTAAACATTACAAAGCTAGTGAAATGCTGTAAACGTAGGGCTGGGCGATATAGCTAAAAAAAATGTATCAACGATATAATGTTTCATATCGTTCGGTATCAATAATTATTGACACTTTTTTTAGAAAAATGGAAAAAAACGTTTAAATTTAACCACTGTATTTTTAAATTAACCCAATTTATTGAGACAAACGACAAAATTTTTAGTTTTAACAGTCAAACACAAAATTAAAATTTCTAATGTTTTATATGCAGATTAAATAGGTCTGAAGGAAACTTTTGGCTTGTCTCCCGAAGCCACAGGAGGGCGCAATGAGCAAAATAATGCAGCGCATTAAATTCCCAACGCAAAGGAAATAACTGTCTATAAAAAGAAAAACGTGCATTACGTCTAAATTAACTCATATAAATCAAACATAATTTCGTAAATTGCAAATTTATGCATTGCTTAATACAAAGAGCCGAATCGCCCATCACACAGATTGCCTTTAAAAACATATGAGACGCAGTGAAAAGGAATAAACCTCCACAAATTCGTGACCTGTTTTCTAAAAGTTTAAACTGTTTTAACTTTGCATGGCTTTCTATACATCTCTCTTGTGAGACGTATAGTCATATTTGTCAGTCTAAAAAATGCGCTGAATATGCGTTCTGTGTGAATGGCTTGGTTTCGGTTTTAACCTAATCAAGATCTTCTACGCATTGAGCTACTAAATTTCTCTAATATTTTGAATGAATAACGCAGCAACTGCGCGTCTTGTGGGCTAGACTTATAAAACATTAAAATGCAACAACGTCACTTACATCTTCATCACCGCATCTCACGCTCCACTAATGACGCACACCTAACATTTCATTGTACTATTTTTGCATTCAAATGCAAATGTTTCTTTTAAATTCGACTAATATATATATATAGTTTTTTATTCAACAATCTCCTCATCACAGGCAGGCACAGCACTCAATTCAACATGTGTTCGTGTCTGTGTGTGCAGTCTGCCTCACTCATAGCACGTGCCTATATCGGAAAAAAAATTTATATCGTTATCGAAGAGGGTGTACCGTCGATAAATATCAATACCGTTTTATCGCCCAGGCCAATGTAAACGTTCACAAAAATGTTAGAAATTGCGCAAGTCTAGAAAATTAATTGGAAATGCTGTTATTATAATATGTTCTATTACACATTTACCTCTAGTGTATGTGAAGTGTATTGCTTTTGACATGTCTGGAAATATTCAGCTACTACAGAGGCTTATGTAATCACCCTTCTCTTCGCTCACACCGGGTTCAAGCTAACAGCTGCCAGTAGCCTCACCTTTCCCACTGATTACACGACTGTAGACTTGCAGGAAGGGCAGAGACTAGCAGTTACTTATCAACTACAATACAGGCCGCCACATAAATTAGTGTTTTTCTGGTCTCGCAGCTACTGTATGTTGTTGTGTGTCAGTGAAATCTTTAGCTTTAGGGTTGAGTGACGGGTGTCTGGTGGTCGTAGGAAGCATTGGCTCTTGTACAGGAAGGCGCAATCATTCCCTGTGTAATCCAGCTCAGTCTTCCAGTATTAGTCTGACCATTAAGGTGAAAGGAAGCCTGGAATGCACTTGTGATTTTTGTTTGTTTGTTTTGGATATGAAAGACATATAAAATGCAAAACTATAAAATTATGAAATTACTACCAACATTTCGGAACAGCATAAAATATAAAAAGATAAAATTATGAAATTACTACCAACATTTCAGTAGTCCACAACCTACAGCTGAATGCTATAAACAAGCCCCCTCGTTATCTTCCCAACATGTTTTGCCAATCTGACCCGATTTTACGTCCGTGCTTGAGTCATTCTGCAGTGGCAGTTTCAATCCGGTCCTGCTGTGAGTCAATCAGATATGGCTCTTAATCTAAAGCTATATATAGAAGTGAAGGCTGTGTCTCGATGTAGGAAAGGGTTGGGCCATGCGGATAAACTCATAACTCTTCCTGAAGCAATTCTGTAATAGAATTAGCAATTGGATCCATACACCTGTCTCTGCAGAATTCATTTTGTTCTGTTGCACCTGAGCTCCTTTTATGTTCCTGTGAAATATTGTTGTTGTGCATGTCTTTGCTATAATTGAATTGTATTGAACCCCAAATAAGGCGGTCATGATGAATGGCACAGTGATAATAGTTCAAGACACACTTCACCTCTGGTTGCTCTAGCAGTCTTGTCTGTGCAATAAATGTGCTGTAACTCTCTTAGACAAAAACAGCAGCTAATCAAGAAGCTGTTAAACATTATGATAGAAAAATGCCTTGAAGTTTTTGTTGTACTACATGTAGCATTCACTGTATCTCTGTGTTTTCTGGGCTTTGACTTCAGAGCCTGTTGAAAATATTTGGTCCAGTAGAAACTTGTAATAAGAAGCTTGTAATTTGAATACAAAGAAATTGGCAACTGATGCATTTTGCATTGTGCGACTAAAGTCACCTGCCTTGCAGCTGTCAGCAGGCCTTCTGCAGTGAAATCTGACTGCTAGCCCAGGTTGTTATGATGATCAACTTCCTCTGCATTGCATCTTTCATCAAAATAGTTTTTCTTTTCTCTTCCAGAATGCAGCATGTGTCGTTGTGGCTGCCAGAAATGTCAGCGCATCCACGGTACGCATCTCATCAAGCCTGGATCAATGATCACAGCCAGGGCCAGGCTTTAGATTTTAATTGCACAACAGAGAGTCGATCACAGCCTTGCTTTTGATGGGAAGGTTGAGTAACATGAATCACATATCTGGGGCTAATTTTTTAAATCTCAAAAAGCACTAGTTGTTAAATGTGTTTGTGTCTGATCCACTAACCGAAAGCTGACCTATTTTCCCTTGGTCTTATGCAGAATTTGAAAGACGTCCTGGCAGACCTCATCCCTAAAGAACAGAGCAGGATCAAGAACTTCAAACAGCAGCATGGCAAAACCACAATTGGTCAGATCACAGTGGACATGGTGAGAAAAACATCACTCCATTCACTGTGACTGCTTTTGTCTGTCATCACTTTAGGCTACATTAGTCATTTTGTAATAATTATAAAGTGCTTAAAGCTATAAAGCGGGTTATTTTAAAGATTTATGTGTATGATGTGTATTTTTTTCTTTCTACTTTAAGTACTCATGTTGGAAATCGTGGGCTTATATTTAGGATATCCAACTAGTGATGTCTGCCAGGTTGCATGTCATCTGACTGATGTCACAAGCAATGTTGCCTAACGTGTCTGACTAGTCCGATCTCACATGATGTAGTGCTGCAAACCACCACAAACACAGTAATAGTTTTTGCCCTCTGATTGGATGGTGGTTTTGTCAAGGACCCTCAGGCTGTGGTGTGAGTGCTGCTGCTCTCATGGCCGCTGTTTCAGCTGAGTCATTTGGTCTTTGTCTCACTGCCAGTTATTCTATACTGTAGATTAAACTGCACCTGAGGGGCATTATTACTGTCATATATGACACTAGAACTAGAGGCCAGTGAGATGGAGGGCTGGTTGTAGCTCAGAAAAAAAGTGTTGACATAGGTATTTGAATAATGTTTGAGTCGGGGGCGATTCTAAGATTTTCGTTTTAGGGGGGCTCAGTCCCCAAATGAGGGTATAATAATAAAAAATAATAGTAAACATATAAATAAACAAAAAAATTGACTAATAGGGTAAGGTGGTAAACTAAACCTATTGAATTTTGCAACTTATTGTATTCCACTGTACTGCATAGATAGGTATAACATTTCAGTACTGAATAAGCCATACAAGTCTTCCTGAATCCTGATCTCTCTCTCTCACACGTTTACTTGGCTATCTAAATGGGGACATTCCATAGGCGTAATGGTTTTTATACTGTATATATTCTATCACCCTACACCTAAACCTACCCCTTACAGGAAACTTTCTACATTTTTACAGTTTAAAAAAACTTTGTTTACTTTATTTTTATACCAGTTTTACAAATGAGGATGTCCCTTAAGGGAGGTTTTTGGAGATTGTCATGTTTAGCTCACTTTTGGGTACAAATTTGTCCCCAAAATATAGTAGGTACACACACACACACCTGTTTGCTGTACAAACAAAATTTTACTGTTTGCATTTCTAGTACAACCCTCTTTCTTTAGCTCAAGTATGCAAAACAATTTGCCATATGCACTGTAATTAATGTTTTATATTAAAAGTAAAATTTTCAAATAAAAATGGCAATGGAAAACCGATTGCTCCCCCATGATATTTTGTAAACTGTCTTTATGACAAAGAACTGCACAGATGCAGATATTGTAACAATCTATCGATAAACACACCTTGTCCTCTGTTTCTCGCTCTGCGCCTCTGCGGAATGAAGAACGCGCTGAAAGACGGGGAGGAGCCGAAGTCTGCTGCCGTTTTCATATGAAATTTAAAGGGGAAATTTTTAGAGGGGCTGAGTAATCATTTTAGGGGGGCTATAGCCCCCTAAAAATGGCCTAGCAATGCCCATGGTTTGAGTGCTGTTTTTGATTTTGACAGGTTTATGGAGGAATGAGAGGCATGAAGGGTTTAGTGTACGAGACCTCTGTGCTCGACCCCGATGAGGTGAGTATGCACATACACACAATACCATGAAATGTAGCTTAAACCAGGTTATAATTATTTATACAGTATTGATTTTGATTTTTTGGTTTGTCACAATGTTATAGGTAACAAAATCATAAAAATGTTTATTAGTTGGTGTTAAAGTGGTCTTTAACTAATTATATTATTATTAATAGTTATATATTTTATTAATACTTCATTTATTATTATTTGGCATACATACTATTTATAGTTAGTAATAATTAATCAATTACAAAGTCAAAATAGACTAAAAGGTTCTGTCTTTCATAATATCAATTGAGCCATCAGTCTGCAAATTTTAGCCTTGACATATCAAATACACATTTTAGGTTGTGAAACTTGAAGGTATGATGAAAGTTTACAGTGTCATAGAAGCTCATCGTTTGCACAGTAGTATGCTGCTGTTGCTGTAAGCTAAAAATAAAAAGTGGCACCACAGTGCCTTGGATAAATATACATTGGTGTCAGTAGTTATCCCACTAACCCCTGAACCCTCTCAGAGTTCGAAGCTGCAGTGTTTATTTTATTCAATGAAACACTGACGCCATCCCTGTGTTTATCGATTGCATCTGTAGGGCATCCGTTTCCGTGGTTACAGCATTCCAGAGTGTCAGCAGCTGTTGCCCAAGGCTCCTGGTGGAGAGGAGCCACTGCCAGAGGGTCTGTTCTGGCTGCTGATCACAGGACAGGTGCCCACTGAGGAGCAGGTGAGGATATATTCATATTCACTGCATTCTTACTCATTAAAGAAACCCAGAGTGCCTAGAATTTAGAGCATGTGCTCTACACACCTTGTCCTCTGTTTCTCGCTCTGCGCCTCTGCGGAATGAAGAACGCGCTGAAAGACGGGGAGGAGCCGAAGTCTGCTTCCGTTTTCATATGAAATTTAAAGGGGAAATTTTTAGAGGGGCTGAGTAATCATTTTAGGGGGCTATAGCCCCCTAAAAATGGCCTAGCAATGCCCATGGTTTGAGTGCTGTTTTTGATTTTGACAGGTTTATGGAGGAATGAGAGGCATGAAGGGTTTAGTGTACGAGACCTCTGTGCTCGACCCCGATGAGGTGAGTATGCACATACACACAATACCATGAAATGTAGCTTAAACCAGGTTATAATTATTTATACAGTATTGATTTTGATTTTTTGGTTTGTCACAATGTTATAGGTAACAAAATCATAAAAATGTTTATTAGTTGGTGTTAAAGTGGTCTTTAACTAATTATATTATTATTAATAGTTATATATTTTATTAATACTTCATTTATTATTATTTGGCATACATACTATTTATAGTTAGTAATAATTAATCAATTACAAAGTCAAAATAGACTAAAAGGTTCTGTCTTTCATAATATCAATTGAGCCATCAGTCTGCAAATTTTAGCCTTGACATATCAAATACACATTTTAGGTTGTGAAACTTGAAGGTATGATGAAAGTTTACAGTGTCATAGAAGCTCATCGTTTGCACAGTAGTATGCTGCTGTTGCTGTAAGCTAAAAATAAAAAGTGGCACCACAGTGCCTTGGATAAATATACATTGGTGTCAGTAGTTATCCCACTAACCCCTGAACCCTCTCAGAGTTCGAAGCTGCAGTGTTTATTTTATTCAATGAAACACTGACGCCATCCCTGTGTTTATCGATTGCATCTGTAGGGCATCCGTTTCCGTGGTTACAGCATTCCAGAGTGTCAGCAGCTGTTGCCCAAGGCTCCTGGTGGAGAGGAGCCACTGCCAGAGGGTCTGTTCTGGCTGCTGGTCACAGGACAGGTGCCCACTGAGGAGCAGGTGAGGATATATTCATATTCACTGCATTCTTACTCATTAAAGAAACCCAGAGTGCCTAGAATTTAGAGCATGTGCTCTGATGCAGTTGTCCTAGTAACCTAGCATTTAAGTGCTTTAAAATAGTGAGCAGTGGTGCTTATGTGAAAAAATTGGGTTTGAATCCAGCGTGCAACCTTTTCTGATTCAATTTCCCTTCTTTTTCCTATTCTATGGCAAAAGGGCAAAAATAAAAATGCTTTCATATTTGCCTGTTTTAAAACCGTGTGTATATAGATATTGCAGTTCCTCTCAGATAAGTGAAACAATGTCAAATCTGTCAGTTTAAAAAGATAATGCGTCTTTAAAGCTGCTTAGAAAAACAGTGTTCTTTATCTTTTCTACCAGCTTGTGTGATTTGCAAGATTGTCATCTGTTTATAGCTGTGACTCGTTATAGGCATATATTGATTGCTCTGAGATCGACAATTGCATTGTCTTGTTGGGATGTTAATCAAATTGTGGCCCTGAACAGGCAACCATAAATAAATATCTCTCTAAAAATATTTGTTGAACAAAACAAAGCCTTTAAGAAATTGAGATTATCCTCTGAGGCCATTTTCATTACAGATGGCAGTCGTAGTAGTTGTATTCATAGTAACATGCCACAAAAATATTTTGCCTTTTATTTAACTCTTTGTCGGCTGGTTTCTCAGGTGAATTGGTTGTCTAAGGAGTGGGCTAAGCGTGCGGCCCTTCCCTCTCACGTGGTCACCATGCTGGACAACTTCCCCACCAACCTGCACCCCATGTCTCAGTTCAGTGCTGCCGTCACGGCTCTGAACAGCGAGAGCAGTTTCGCTCGGGCGTACTCTGAGGGAGTTAACAAGGCCAAGTACTGGGAGGTGAGTCACTGAAAATATTTGTGCTAGACACTTTAAAGGTGAAGTGTGTAACGATAAATACTATGACTAAAACAACTCCTAAGATATTTATTTGCTATGTAAAGTGAGTGAGTCATTCACAAGAATTCATGCCATCTCTGTGCAGTTTGTGTACGAGGACTCCATGGACTTGATCGCCAAGCTCCCCTGCGTGGCAGCTAAGATCTACCGTAATTTGTACCGTGAAGGAAGCAGCATCGGCGCCATCGACTCCAACCTGGACTGGTCACACAACTTCACCAACATGCTGGGCTACAGCGATCCACAGTTCACAGAACTCATGAGGCTCTACCTCACCATCCACAGGTGATGACCTACAAACTCGCTGACTCGTTCATCACAAACTCCTCCTGCACTGGTTCATTCGAGGCAGTCGTTAGGAATGAGATCGGCTTGGACTTTTAACCTTTGTGATTACTCTCAGAAAATCTGTCTTCTCTATGAAGAGTCAAGATTTTTACCTCATCCTCAGGGAGAAAAGCACGTTAGTGAAGCTTGTTTTCAGCCCTGCTGGGAGACCTGAATGCATCTGATGTCTGTTATCAAACTGGATCTTTGAGGCCACAAGTGCAATACTGCAAATTGGCTATTTGTAGAAGAGCTGCTACTATCTGAACCAAAAAAGGAAGAGCATTGGTGTAAACTTAAATGCAAACAATCTGCTTTCCATGCTATACCCAGCTTGACAAGTTAGCAGTGTCTAGTAATTTTCTAGGGCTGCAGCTACCATCGATCAAGCTGTGGATTAATAAATAATTGACAGATTTATCAAGATAATTGGTTATTTGATGTTTAATATACAGCTATGTGGAATGGGACTTTGGACCAATGAGACCTGCAATCTGTGCTATCAAAGCCAGTTATCACTTTTATTGCCTATTAAGTGGATGCAATTGAAGTGCTTTTATAAGAGTTAGAAAGTATTAAGAGTTTTATATATAATATTTTTCCCCCTTAGACCATTTTCTATAAATAGTCAAAATAAGTGACCCAAATGGTTCCCAGCAATTCTCCCTTGATAGTTAATAATGCTAAACTTTCAAACATCATGCACTTTAATTTTGAAAAGTTATTGTGTGGTGCTTGATGGTTTATTGATGTCTTTCTGTCTCCCTTTGATCAGTGACTGTAGACTGTGCAGATTTTGTTCAGTCAGCGAGAAAACACTCAACCTGCTAGTGTACATCTTTTGTTAAGAAAGAAAGGGGAAGAGGAATGACTGTTTTCGATAAGTGAATAAAGTCTGCCCTCTTGCGGTTGTGTTAGTTTACTAGTCTTATCTAGTTTAGTGTCCTTTGACCGTAACCTTATCCTTTTTGTGTGCTTTTTTTTCTTTCCAGCGACCATGAGGGTGGAAACGTCAGTGCGCACGCTAGTCACCTGGTAGGCAGCGCCCTGTCCGACCCCTACCTCTCCTTCAGCGCTGCTATGAATGGC
>NW_015505357.1:1854548-1861202 GCF_001515645.1 Sinocyclocheilus grahami | reverse complement strand
GGGCTAAGCGTGCGGCCCTTCCCTCTCACGTGGTCACCATGCTGGACAACTTCCCCACCAACCTGCACCCCATGTCTCAGTTCAGTGCTGCCGTCACGGCTCTGAACAGCGAGAGCAGTTTCGCTCGGGCGTACTCTGAGGGAGTTAACAAGGCCAAGTACTGGGAGGTGAGTCACTGAAAATATTTGTGCTAGACACTTTAAAGGTGAAGTGTGTAACGATAAATACTATGACTAAAACAACTCCTAAGATATTTATTTGCTATGTAAAGTGAGTTATTCACAAGAATTCATGCCATCTCTGTGCAGTTTGTGTACGAGGACTCCATGGACTTGATCGCCAAGCTCCCCTGCGTGGCAGCTAAGATCTACCGTAATTTGTACCGTGAAGGAAGCAGCATCGGCGCCATCGACTCCAACCTGGACTGGTCACACAACTTCACCAACATGCTGGGCTACAGCGATCCACAGTTCACAGAACTCATGAGGCTCTACCTCACCATCCACAGGTGATGACCTACAAACTCGCTGACTCGTTCATCACAAACTCCTCCTGCACTGGTTCATTCGAGGCAGTCGTTAGGAATGAGATCGGCTTGGACTTTTAACCTTTGTGATTACTCTCAGAAAATCTGTCTTCTCTATGAAGAGTCAAGATTTTTACCTCATCCTCAGGGAGAAAAGCACGTTAGTGAAGCTTGTTTTCAGCCCTGCTGGGAGACCTGAATGCATCTGATGTCTGTTATCAAACTGGATCTTTGAGGCCACAAGTGCAATACTGCAAATTGGCTATTTGTAGAAGAGCTGCTACTATCTGAACCAAAAAAGGAAGAGCATTGGTGTAAACTTAAATGCAAACAATCTGCTTTCCATGCTATACCCAGCTTGACAAGTTAGCAGTGTCTAGTAATTTTCTAGGGCTGCAGCTACCATCGATCAAGCTGTGGATTAATAAATAATTGACAGATTTATCAAGATAATTGGTTATTTGATGTTTAATATACAGCTATGTGGAATGGGACTTTGGACCAATGAGACCTGCAATCTGTGCTATCAAAGCCAGTTATCACTTTTATTGCCTATTAAGTGGATGCAATTGAAGTGCTTTTATAAGAGTTAGAAAGTATTAAGAGTTTTATATATAATATTTTTCCCCCTTAAACCATTTTCTATAAATAGTCAAAATAAGTGACCCAAATGGTTCCCAGCAATTCTCCCTTGATAGTTAATAATGCTAAACTTTCAAACATCATGCACTTTAATTTTGAAAAGTTATTGTGTGGTGCTTGATGGTTTATTGATGTCTTTCTGTCTCCCTTTGATCAGTGACTGTAGACTGTGCAGATTTTGTTCAGTCAGCGAGAAAACACTCAACCTGCTAGTGTACATCTTTTGTTAAGAAAGAAAGGGGAAGAGGAATGACTGTTTTCGATAAGTGAATAAAGTCTGCCCTCTTGCGGTTGTGTTAGTTTACTAGTCTTATCTAGTTTAGTGTCCTTTGACTGTAACCTTATCCTTTTTGTGTGCTTTTTTTTCTTTCCAGCGACCATGAGGGTGGAAACGTCAGTGCGCACGCTAGTCACCTGGTAGGCAGCGCCCTGTCCGACCCCTACCTCTCCTTCAGCGCTGCTATGAATGGCCTGGCTGGACCCCTGCACGGACTGGCCAATCAGGTTTGAGATTTAATGTGCTTAGTGTTGCACAGGACATGGTTATGAAATACTAACCAGCTTTGCATTTCTTACATTTCCTCCTCTGTCCTGTAGGAGGTGCTGGTGTGGCTGACAGCCCTGCAGAAGGAGCTCGGTGGCGAGGTGTCTGATGAGAAAATGAGAGATTACATTTGGAACACACTCAAATCAGGCAGAGTGAGTGCTTTTGATATATCTCAACTCAATAGGAAATGCATCAACACAAAAACAGAATGCAGATTGATCAAAATAATATGGATGATTATGTTCGTTTGTGTCTTGTCATTATTCAGGTGGTGCCAGGCTATGGCCACGCTGTTCTGAGGAAGACAGATCCTCGCTATACCTGTCAGCGTGAGTTTGCCCTCCCCATGTCTCAGTTCAGTGCTGCCGTCACGGCTCTGAACAGCGAGAGCAGTTTCGCTCGGGCGTACTCTGAGGGAGTTAACAAGGCCAAGTACTGGGAGGTGAGTCACTGAAAATATTTGTGCTAGACACTTTAAAGGTGAAGTGTGTAACGATAAATACTATGACTAAAACAACTCCTAAGATATTTATTTGCTATGTAAAGTGAGTTATTCACAAGAATTCATGCCATCTCTGTGCAGTTTGTGTACGAGGACTCCATGGACTTGATCGCCAAGCTCCCCTGCGTGGCAGCTAAGATCTACCGTAATTTGTACCGTGAAGGAAGCAGCATCGGCGCCATCGACTCCAACCTGGACTGGTCACACAACTTCACCAACATGCTGGGCTACAGCGATCCACAGTTCACAGAACTCATGAGGCTCTACCTCACCATCCACAGGTGATGACCTACAAACTCGCTGACTCGTTCATCACAAACTCCTCCTGCACTGGTTCATTCGAGGCAGTCGTTAGGAATGAGATCGGCTTGGACTTTTAACCTTTGTGATTACTCTCAGAAAATCTGTCTTCTCTATGAAGAGTCAAGATTTTTACCTCATCCTCAGGGAGAAAAGCACGTTAGTGAAGCTTGTTTTCAGCCCTGCTGGGAGACCTGAATGCATCTGATGTCTGTTATCAAACTGGATCTTTGAGGCCACAAGTGCAATACTGCAAATTGGCTATTTGTAGAAGAGCTGCTACTATCTGAACCAAAAAAGGAAGAGCATTGGTGTAAACTTAAATGCAAACAATCTGCTTTCCATGCTATACCCAGCTTGACAAGTTAGCAGTGTCTAGTAATTTTCTAGGGCTGCAGCTACCATCGATCAAGCTGTGGATTAATAAATAATTGACAGATTTATCAAGATAATTGGTTATTTGATGTTTAATATACAGCTATGTGGAATGGGACTTTGGACCAATGAGACCTGCAATCTGTGCTATCAAAGCCAGTTATCACTTTTATTGCCTATTAAGTGGATGCAATTGAAGTGCTTTTATAAGAGTTAGAAAGTATTAAGAGTTTTATATATAATATTTTTCCCCCTTAGACCATTTTCTATAAATAGTCAAAATAAGTGACCCAAATGGTTCCCAGCAATTCTCCCTTGATAGTTAATAATGCTAAACTTTCAAACATCATGCACTTTAATTTTGAAAAGTTATTGTGTGGTGCTTGATGGTTTATTGATGTCTTTCTGTCTCCCTTTGATCAGTGACTGTAGACTGTGCAGATTTTGTTCAGTCAGCGAGAAAACACTCAACCTGCTAGTGTACATCTTTTGTTAAGAAAGAAAGGGGAAGAGGAATGACTGTTTTCGATAAGTGAATAAAGTCTGCCCTCTTGCGGTTGTGTTAGTTTACTAGTCTTATCTAGTTTAGTGTCCTTTGACCGTAACCTTATCCTTTTTGTGTGCTTTTTTTTCTTTCCAGCGACCATGAGGGTGGAAACGTCAGTGCGCACGCTAGTCACCTGGTAGGCAGCGCCCTGTCCGACCCCTACCTCTCCTTCAGCGCTGCTATGAATGGCCTGGCTGGACCCCTGCACGGACTGGCCAATCAGGTTTGAGATTTAATGTGCTTAGTGTTGCACAGGACATGGTTATGAAATACTAACCAGCTTTGCATTTCTTACATTTCCTCCTCTGTCCTGTAGGAGGTGCTGGTGTGGCTGACAGCCCTGCAGAAGGAGCTCGGTGGCGAGGTGTCTGATGAGAAAATGAGAGATTACATTTGGAACACACTCAAATCAGGCAGAGTGAGTGCTTTTGATATATCTCAACTCAATAGGAAATGCATCAACACAAAAACAGAATGCAGATTGATCAAAATAATATGGATGATTATGTTCGTTTGTGTCTTGTCATTATTCAGGTGGTGCCAGGCTATGGCCACGCTGTTCTGAGGAAGACAGATCCTCGCTATACCTGTCAGCGTGAGTTTGCCCTCAAGCACCTTCCCAATGACCCCATGTTCAAGCTGGTAGCTCAACTCTACAAGATCGTACCCAACGTGCTTCTGGAACAGGGCAAGGCCAAGAACCCCTGGCCCAATGTAGATGCACACAGCGGAGTCCTGTTACAAGTAAGTCACTAGAAACCAGCCAATAATACATATTAATTTATAATTAAAAGTGTTTTACCGTGGATCTGTGTTATTTTTGTCAAGTGCACCTAACACATCTCATATGTGTGCCTTTTCTGTAAATTATTTATCTTGTTCAGTTATTCTTTACATACTCTGACATATATACACTATATATGTAATATATTTATATTTTAAAATATGTAATGTAGATTAATTTAATATTTTGTGAAATATATTTACATATGTATATTATGTTTCTTTATTATTAAATATAATTTTTTTAATATAAAATAAATGTTTTTATACAAGTATCAAAATGCTTGATAACATTAATAGTTTAAAATGTATAAAAATGTAATTGTTTTATTTATAGTATACTATTAATAAAATTATTTAAACATATTGAACCTTTATTTAAACTGACCATATGTGACCCTGGAGCACAAAACGCACGGGTATATTTGTAGCAATAGCCAACAATACATTGTATGGGTCAAAATTATCGATTTTTCTTTTATGCCAAAAATCATTAGGATGTTATATGTTCCATGAAGATATTTTGTACATTTCCTATCGTAAATATATAAAAACTGAATTTTTGATTAGTAAGGACAACAAAATCAAACTTTTTCATTTGGACAACTTTAAAGGCGATTTTCTCAATATTTAGATTTTTTCAAATAGCTGTATCTCTGCGAAATATTTTTCTATCCTAACAAACCATACATCAATGGAAAGCTTATTTATTCTGCTTTCAGATTATTTCAATTTCAAAAATTTGACCCTTATGACTGGTTTTGTGGTCCAGGGTCACGTATATAAAAAAAAAAAACATTGAATATTTGGTTGCACTAATATCACATTAGTTTCTTTCCTTTCTCCCGCTTTTTCTATTTATACAGTTTACATATTTTTTCTGCTTGCTGTGTTCATCATCTCCTGTTTTTACTATTGTGTTTTGCAGTATTATGGCATGACTGAGATGAACTATTACACTGTGTTGTTTGGCGTATCCCGAGCTTTGGGTGTCCTCTCTCAGCTGGTGTGGAGCAGAGCGCTCGGCTTCCCTCTGGAGCGTCCCAAGTCCATGAGCACGGACGGACTCATGGCTCTGGTTGGGGCCAAATCAGGCTAGAGAGCAAGAGACCATGCCAGCAGAGTGGGGACAGGAAGGGGAAGAGCATAATCTATTATCTATTAGAAAGGGATTTAAAGAGACAGTACACTTTTAAATTTCATAAAAAGGGCCTTTGTTATTAAAATAACAGCAAGATTACACATCCCATTTGCACGTTTATTAGTCTTTCATTCCCAAAATGCACATTTAAAGCTGCTTTTTCACGAGAAATGTGTAGATGCATTACACAGTCACTGCTTGCGATCGCTCCTTTTAAGTTTTCCTGCAAATTTTTCCGACCGTATGACGCAGCTATGGATGTATTATTGTCCAAGAACACAGCCGAGAGCGATATGTCTTTCCAGAAATCACCTCTCTCCTTATTTAAACTAATAATGATTATTAAATACTAGTTCAGAAAAGTTAGTTCACCTAATAGATAAATAATCCCTTTATCCTCGGCTCTCACATCAATTATATCAGTTTTAGTTTTGTATTTTTACTCTCCTGAGGTCAGATGTTCACTTGAGCCTCTTGTTTGTGCGAGGAAATTAATTGTCAAAGCCCTGCTCTGAGCCTGTCAGATAATTCGACAAAGTTTGACTAGGCGTCCCTCTAGTTTCTCCTTGTTAGAGCACTCCATGATGGCAATACGGTCCTCTCTCAATAGAATTGATTCTATGAGTTCAGTTCAACTTGGGAAGCTTATACATTTGTTTAAAAGGGTACTGCCCCTTTAAGTTATCTCTCATATTGCTCTCTGACTTCAACCAATCGTCTTCATCTTCCTGTCTGTTGTTTGGAAGCACGTGTGGTGCCCTCTTTATTTGAAATGACCAGTCCTTCTTTATTTCATCAGTGGACATATTGGCTTTGATTTGTTAAAAGTTTGTGTCATTCACACAAGTTATTGTAGTCGCAGGTGATTCGTGTACCAACTTGAGAGCAAGTCGAATTTGTGGCATTTATTTGTACATTCATCCAAGAGCGCTCAAAATCTGCTACTTTTTACCTGTTTTGAGTTTTAAGGTCTTTTTTCCCCCCAGTGTTTTGAAGAATGATGTCTTGTATAATGAGAAAAGCTATCATTTTGTGTAGGTATACATAAGTTGTGGTTTTATTTATTCATGTAAATATAGATTTGAATGTATGAACTGCATATCAAAACAGTCTCGCCATCCCTGTTAGTCAAACCACTTATCTGTAATGACTCGCTAAACCCTTTATTTTCAGTAAACTATACCTTTAATATAATTTAAAACATGACTTGTACATGTACTGCTGTGACGCACACGGGTCCTGCTCTCTTGCACACTTGCTCTCAGGTTGTTTTTTTGGATAATCTAGCAGC
>NW_015505357.1:1852500-1853076 GCF_001515645.1 Sinocyclocheilus grahami | reverse complement strand
CTGTGCAATAGATTTAAATAACTGACTTTTTCTGCAAAAACAAAAGATATTTTGAAGCACATTGGGAACCAAGCAACAATGGAGCAGTGTTGTAATTGTTAACTAAAACTATTGAAATAGTTTTCGGTAATTGTAATAAAAACAAAAGAATATTGCCTGCGCAACTTGCAGAAAAATTAAGTTTTAAGTTGAAATACTACAGTTACTCAAACTGAATTAAACATAACGCTATATAGAAACAGAAATAAAATACAAATTTAAAATGAAAATATATATATAAAAAAAAAAATCAAAATGTTATATACATATTATGGTATATAAATAATACTGAACACTGCATTGGATTAAAAAAAACAACAACATAAATTTCTCAAAATATCTTTATGTTCCACAGAGGAAATTAATAAATACTGGTTTGGAAAGACATGCCTTGAGTGAATGTCAGAATTTAGATTTTTATTCTGTAAATGATGTGCACGCAAACATGGTTATTGCTCAAATTATGGGAGTGGGGGTTCAATCTTCAACTGGCTGGCAGGAGCTGCCAGTCTGATTCTGGCAGCTGCCAGTGGCTGG
>NW_015505357.1:1849927-1852490 GCF_001515645.1 Sinocyclocheilus grahami | reverse complement strand
CTTGCACACTTGCTCTCAGGTTGTTTTTTTGGATAATCTAGCAGCCATTTTAGCTAGTCGGTCCATAAGCACTCCATTAGCTCGATGGCACTTTTCCCCCAATCATCATTTCCCACTTATCTAATAGCGTGAGAAGAATTGTCTGGTTTGCTGTGCCCTTTTCCAGAGTGACTGTTTTCATCATGATGTACATGATTGGTTTATGCGATGTCGGGTTAATTTAAATAACGAGGAATTTGGAGATGGTTGATTGAATATTGTTGTGAACAATGGGGAGCCTTGGGGTCAAAAAGGCTGAGAACCACTGTTATAGACTAACGCTCATTCTGCCCTAAAAAGTAAGATTTTGTGTTTCAGAAAAAAACTGTATTTGCCTTATTTATGAATTGATTTTCTAATTGAGGACGTCTCCGATTGTCCCGAAAAGGAGGTTTTGTCAGATTTAGCTCTTTTTTTGGGGACAATTTTGTACACAGCATACTTGATCTTATTAATGGTCTTTATTAATGCATCTTTAAGACATACATGCTCTTATTTCATCAGTATGGTGCATGTTTGCCCTCCCTGTAATGAGTCAGACTGTGTCTAGCGTTGAGTGAAGCAATCCTCGAGCATTGAGCTCTCACACACATTGACGTTATGTAATTCAGTTGGCCTTTTCCAATGATCTGTGATCGGTAGCAGCTGAGAGGAGGATTAGAGTGTGTCTGGACAACAGCCGGCAGACATGCTGAACAGACTCATGCTTATGAGTGCATGTGTGATCTCACGTATCTGTGCGCGAAAAAGTAGGTTTGGGGGTAGTTTTATTACATTGAGTATGGAAATGAGTGAGATTGAGTGTAGCGTGTCAGTGATTGATTTGACGTTTAAAGTTAGTTCATTTGTGAAATGACTAAAAAAAATTCTACATTTTATATCCAACAATAACGAATCTTATGTTTAAAACATGAGGGGGAAAAAAATTTCAGTGGGATAAGGAAAATAAAGTTCAACATATATACTCTGAAAATAGTCTTGCACAATTTTGCTTGTAAATTTTCTTTTCAATATGAAGGTGAACAACCGTATTACAAATTTAACCATTTTGATTTGGATCAAACTGGTAAATTTTCTTGCTCTATCCATATCCTTATAAATACCAGATGCACTTGGATGTGTGTGTTAAGCATGTTGTAGGAATGTAGCCGGTGACCTTGCTATTGCTGTGTATGAGGTGGTAATAAAGTTTCAGTGACCCGTCCTTTAGCTGTGAGTCAGTTCGCTTCACACTAAAAGGACAAATCAAGCAATACGACTGTAGTTGTGTTGTCTCTGGAGTGGAGTGTACTGGCTCTCCTGTTAGTTTACAACAATATGAAGATGTTTAAACAACTTATCTAATAACAAGACACAGAAAATTACATTTTATTGATTACTGAGGGAAAAAAATCAATGCAACGCTATAAGATTAGAACTTTCTTTAGTAACAATTACTGCACTTATTTTGGCAGAACTGTTGTGATCCATATTATATAATCATTTAAGTGAGTGAGGCAGTCTACTTTTCAGAGCTTTTCACACTTGAGATTGTTAATTAAGGGTAATTTTTAACTGTGGATTAATACTTCACACTGTTATACCTTATCCAGGTTTAGTACATAATTATGGGTAGTCACTCTAGAGTAGTGTTTCTCAACGGGGGCAATCAGAGAGCATCGGGGGGCGCTGGAAGCAATATTTTTGAAGGGGGGGGGGGGGGGGGGGTTGGTCTGGATTGATTGGGGAAAAGAAGCTTAGGCGAACAAAAAGAAAAAAATGGGAAAACTCGACAAAAAAGGAAAACCAATAAATGTTTTTAACAAACCCTTGAGGCATTTTCTTTTTTCTACATGAAACTCTTTCACTCAATGACTGCACAAGATTACTCTGATATTAACCAAATTTGGTCATATACTAATATTCAGCTGTCCATAATGTAAATGCCAATGTAAACTTATTAACCTAAGCCAAAATATTGGTTACTAGAAACACAAATAAGAGTACACTCTTAGAAATAAAGGTTCTTTATTGGCATCTGTGGTTTCACGAAGTGGTTTCCTTTAGCATCCATGAAACCTTTTCAATGCACAAAAGGTTCTTTAGAGTTTATATATTTATTTTAAGAACTGTTCACTGAAAGGTTCTTTGCGGAACTTAAAGAGGTCATATGATGTTGCTAAAAAGAACATTATTTTGTGTATTTGGTGTAATGAAATGTTTATGCAGTTTTAAGGTTCAAAAAACACATTATTTTCCACATACTGTAGATTATTGTTTCTCCTCTATGCCCCGCCTTTCTGAAACGTGTCGATTTTTACAAAGCTCATCGGTCTGAAAAAGCGAAGTGTGCTCTGATTGGCCAGCTATCCAGTGCGTTGTGATTGGCCGAATTCCTCAAGCGTGTGATGGAAATGTTACGTCCCTTACCATACTGTGATGCCTGCAGCAACCACATGTGACGACCCCGGGCTGGACTCCACTTCGTCCACGGTGAAAGCTGATCCGGCAATCCACAGTGTGAAGTTGAAGTATTTCCTCAGCG
>NW_015505357.1:1769313-1848968 GCF_001515645.1 Sinocyclocheilus grahami | reverse complement strand
TGAAGTATTTCCTCAGCGACCAGCACGGATCAGCTCCAGGCATGACGAAGCCATATCGTCCACTTTTGGAAGGCCAAACAAAGTAGTTTAGCTTTCACAACGAAGCAAACAGTGCCTTCACGACATGGCGGCGGCAACAACAATACTACAGCGAGAATAAACCCTTTAAAATGGTTCTTCAGTCATCGCTGAAAAAACGCCCAACTTTCTTAGAACCTATATTTTTAGGAGTGTAGTTGGTATATTGCTTTATAATTCATAATTGTGATGTATTTGGAAGGTCCGTATTCAAATGAAAGTAATCTGCCACTGTGCAATAGATTTAAATAACTGACTTTTTCTGCAAAAACAAAATATATTTTGAAGCACATTGGGAACCAAGCAACAATGGAGCAATGTTGTAATTGTTAACTAAAACTATTGAAATAGTTTTCGGTAATTGTAATAAAAATAAAAAAAATATTGCCAGCGCAACTTGCAGAAAAATTTAGTTTTAAGTTGAAATACTACAGTTACTCAAACTGAATTAAACATAACGCTATATAGAAACAGAAATAAAATACAAATTTAAAATGAAAATATATATTTAAAAAAAACAAACAAATTCAAAATGTTATATACATTTTATAATGGTATATAAATAATACTGAACACTGCATTGGATTAAAAAAAACAACAAATTTCTCAAAATATCTTTATGTTCCACAGAGGAAATTAATAAATACTGGTTTGGAAAGACATGCCTTGAGTGAATGTCAGAATTTAAATTTTTATTCTGTAAATGATGTGCACGCAAACATGGTTATTGCTCAAATTATGGCCTGTATGAATTGTCTTAAGATCGAAGTATGGTCATTCTTCTTTATTAGATCAATTTGGTGTAAGGATCTGCATGGAAAAGATCTACATATCAGGAAAGCCTGAATAAGGAACTCCTATAGTCTCTCACACTGTTATAAATACATGACCCAGATACCACCACCTTCCTCCGATTTCCTCGACCTCCACTGCTGGTTTCACTTTGTGTTCTTTGTTCCCTGGTACTGCACCACTTACGTTTTCACAAGTAAGTTACTCGTGTATCTCCTCAACATTGAATTCAAGTGTAACAACTAAAAGAAATGCTTGTGCAAGATTATAACACTGACGACAGGCCTGTCGACAGAGAATTAAGATTTACTGAACAGAACATTAATTTCAGAGAGAATTTGTTCCTAAAACTGTGCTCTTCTTGCTCTTATGAAGCACTTCATCTTTTTGGTTCTTATTCACAGTTCTTCAACCAAACATTCTCACTTAACAGACATCTAACAAAAGTCTTTATATGATAAATCCTAGAAATCTACTAACGGTGACATTATTTCCATGGAAGACTCTTAGACAGGTGTTTGACACAGCACGAATAAATGATCAATGGACAATTCTTGACAATTACGTTATTTGAAGTCATTTATAAATGCCATGAGCACTTAGATAAGGCATTGAAATGGCTAAAAATAAAACCTCAAAATAAATGTTGCAAAAAATGTCCGCTATGCTTGTATCTGAAGCTTCGCCAGCTCATACTGTAGCTTTTCAGGAAATCACAAACAATACACAAATACAGTAGTGTTTAAACATTAACGTAGCAACAAATCAGAAATGGCACAGTCTACATGAACAGGCACACACTGGGATCACTATTAGGGGAAAACAGGCCGAATCTGTATATTTCTTTCATCTGAATTTCTCTAAAGCCCTGAGTTCGCATCCAAAGAAAGCAAAAGCATGCTAAATACAATTCGTAATTCCTTCATTACAATACACTACTTCTATAAACACAGTTTTTTGTCGTCTATGAGGATAAATATTTAGGTGAGAGAAATATTTGACGTCACTCTAACTGTATAATTCATATTTATTATATTTACAGTTGTGTTTGGAGTCACACACCTCCGAGTGTGACTTCTTGAGATGAATATTATAAATTCAGTGCAGTGTGGAAGTCAAGTAGGTCACTGTGAGCGTGATCAAATTCAAGCAATTTGAATTCATATCTAGTTATTTTAGAAGGACTATTCTGGGTTAATCTGTGCCTTTTGCATGCTGTTGATTACCACCGAAAATAATATTGACTTAAAACCTTAAAAATATTAAACAGCTGCACATATGCAAGGGGAAAGTAAACAACGGTTGTGCTGTACATATTTATTGTTGGTTTTAAAAAGCTGAGGTACAAATCGAAACTATTTTGTGTGGTAATCAGCAGTGTGCGACAGACTTCACCTACAATATTCCTTTCAGCTTCAGTAATAAGTCAGATTTGGCCCCAATAAACCCACAACAGGACTGAATGAGTAAACCAGATGAAACCGTAGTGAAAAGTTTTCCACCTCAACTTAACTTTGCAATAATCAATTCATTTTCATTCACAGTCAAAAAGCAAAAAAAAGATACACGTTTAAGGTGCTCAAATGAACTGAAATCTTTTTCTAAAAGTAAATGGTATCTATCGTACCATCCCGATGTAATCTAGTGATCTGATTTGTCATGTGATAACCATTGAAAGAGTTTTGGGAGTTCCAGATGCAGGTGAGTCCCGTGTGAAGGTGCACCTCACGTTTGATGGACCTCGTGAAACATGAGCTCGCGGGGTATCCTCGTCTCGGGTCCGTAGAGTTTGCCCGCTCGCCGCTCAAACGCCGCCACCATCTGCTTCACCACCTCATCGAAAAACACAGTCGCTAACTGCGAATGCAGCAATGAACGGAACTCAAACGAGACCTGAGGAAAAACAAAAACATCCAGATAGAAAGAGACATGGTGAGTTTACTTCCTAACAAACACTGAGTGTTGTCGCTAACTAAAACTATATATTTATTTATTTTGCTGGGCAACGATTAATCGCGATTAATCGCACCCAAAATAAAAGTTTTTGTTTATATATGTGTGTGTACTGTGTATATTTATTACGTTTATATAAAAAGACACACATACAGTATATATTTTGAAAGTATTTACATGTATATATTTATATATATATAAATATATAAACATAACATATTTTTCTGAAATATATACATGCATGTGTGTGTATTTATATATATACATAATAAATATACACAGTACACACACATATGTTATGTACACAAAAAGTTTTATTTTGGATGCGATTAATCGCGATTAATTGTTGTCCAGCACTAGTAACATGAATTGGGGAAGAAAAAAAAACTAAAACGTTAATATAAAATCAAATACAAAAAAATGTAAATTTATTTTATTTCAGTTAGTTGGCAAGTTTCTAATTTTCACAGTTTAAGGTGAAATACTAAAATTACTAATAAAAGCTAAATAGACATAAAAAAACAACTATTAACTGATAAAACCAACAAAACAAAAAAACGACAACAACAAAATTACTAAAACGTAAACAGCAATAAAATCAAATAAAAGCTAAACAGACATATTTTTAAAAAACTAAAACTAATAAACCCAATAAAAAAAGCACAACAACAACAAAAATGTCTAAAACTTCTAAAACTAAAATAAAAATAAAAGCTAAATTGACATATTTAATAATAATCTGCCAAAAAAAACATACTTAAATTACTAAAACATACCAAAAGGAAAATGAAAAATATAAAACAACTAATTCAAAATATTAATGAATACTCTCTGTTTTACATTCTGCAAGTTTGTCAGGCCTAGCAACAGTAACCAAGGGGGGTGGAGCTTAGCGAAGGGTCAACTGGAAGCAAACGTTTGTAAATGATACTTACAGAGAAGTCTACAGTGCATGTGCGAGGATAGCCAGGAATACCGGGACTAAACCGCCATATTGTCTCTAAATGATTGAAGAGTTTACCGTCCGAACACACAGCCTGAAATGGGGAATATAATTATTTACAAAATTTCTGTTTCTTTTCATTTCAGTGATGATGTTGTAGAGCACACAGAAGGCTTACTTTGACCAGATGTGGACGGACATGGCTTATCATTGAAGTGTATCGCTCAACAACCGGAGGGAAGCCCACTTCCAGGTGAGCTTTGGCATGACCGGCTCTTTTCATGATGGTCTGGGACTTTTTACACCACGGTACAAAGTGTTTGTAGTCATCCACGTTGGCTACCACATCATACATCTCTTGCATTGAGTACCTAAAGACCAAAATCCAGGTACATCTTTTTAATCTTAGAATCAAGTTGAAATAAATACAAATACTTTCAGAAATGGACAATAAAACGTTGTTGTTATTATCAACTAAATTCATTTAGAATCATTTTTGTCATTTGAAATAGAGCTGAAATAACATAAAATATACTACTTAAACTGAAATTATATTAATAGAAATATTTAAAAATTAAAATATAACAATAAAAGCTCATTCAAAAGCTATAAATGTGTTTTGTTCTACTTTACGTCATTTCTGTTGATAGGTACTACAGGACAGAGTGTCACATAAGGGACACAATCATTATGATTTCATGTCTAAACTGCCGCATTTGATTTAAATCATGGTAATAAATGATATGGGTGCATAAATCCAATGACAACAATGAACAGATATTAATAATTCCAGCAAAAGGAGTGTCATTTCACTCCACCTCACTAGGGGAAGATGTGCGGTTTGTGTACATTTCATAATAAAAGTCAATGAGCGAAGAATAAATCATAAAAAGACAGAAATTCTAAATGTCAGTAAATGTATTTTGTCATTTGTATATTGTATAGGTTTTCAAGTTTAGTTTAAGTTTTAATATTTTTTTGTGTGTGTGCTTTCGTCATGTATTATTTTTTCTGTTTTAGTACGTCGGCTTTTCATCTAATATTTACTATTCGATTTGATTTATTTTCGCTTGATTTCGATTAACAAAAACATCGCTTTTCGTTTTCGTTAACAACAACACTGTTTTATTGTCCCTTAATATAAACGCTTGATAAATGCTCTTGATAAATTGAAAATGAAACGTCTATAAGGTGGTCTTTCCTGAGTCATTTTTTTAATACGCTGATAATAAATCAGCCTTGCATGTTCATATGGGTTTAATTGAATTTTATACTCACGTTTATTTATGTAGTACACGCGTAGGGGATGATGGGAATTGTAGTTCTTCAAACTGCATTGGGTTAAGGTTAGTAGAAGCGCGTGGAAGTTGAAGTGAAAGTCCGTGTGCGTCTAACCTCACATTTTCTTGCGTTTTGCGTTTATGAACCTGAGAACACCTGCTGTAATGTCCACATAGATGTGCGAGAAACCTATTTTGTGTGATACAAAGTCCTCGAGCGGGTAAGTTTGTATGTCAGTTGCATGTCAACAGCATAGCAAAACAACTTAGCAAACTCTTCCTGTGTCAGTGCTACAGCAATACTGCATGTAGTTGTGGTAGGTGTCTTCATTTTATAGCCAAGGACATCAGTTTGTTTCATTATTTTTACTTTTATTATTTTCGCCTGGTTAATTATGTGAACTGGTTCTATTAAAAAGCTTGTAGTTGTAAATATATATATATATATACATTCAATAAAATGTTACATTAAAAGGCTATTTCCAGAAACTCGCTGAATGTCCGCACACCCATCGGGATCCGCCGGGCGCCTCCTGACACGGCCATCAGAAATATCGAGCTTCACCTATTCAGTGTGTGTACAATGATGACAATTAATCTCGAATAACACGATCAACACAGGAATACGCAAGCGCTCGCTGTCATTTTCAGTGACCAAAGCCACGCTGTGCGTTAAATCATATTTCGACTTCAATAGCCCTTTCCCCTGCGATTCCGCTGAAACCGATTGAGGTTAAACCGGTGAAGCCTTCATAAGCTGCCGGCGTGCGGGACACACTGTTCTGATGCGGCACCGTGCAGCTGCCGCCAACTGGACCGGAGGAGGACAGAGTGTCACATAAGGGACACAATCATTATGATTTCATGTCTAAACTGCCGCATTTGATTTGAATCATGGTAATAAATGATATGGGTGCATAAATCCAATGACAACAATGAACAGATATTAATAATTCCAGCAAAAGGAGTGTCATTTCACTCCACCTCACTAGGGGAAGATGTGCGGTTTGTGTACATTTCATAATAAAAGTCTACGAGCGAAGAATAAATCATAAAAAGACAGAAATTCTAAATGTCAGTAAATGTATTTTGTCATTTGTATATTGTATAGGTTTTCAAGTTTAGTTTAAGTTTTAATATTTTTTTGTGTGTGTGCTTTCGTCATGTATTCTTTTTTCTGTTTTAGTACGTCGGCTTTTCATCTAATATTTACTATTCGATTTGATTTATTTTCGCTGGATTTCGATTAACAAAAACATCGCTTTTCGTTTTCGTTAACAACAACACTGTTTTATTGTCCCTTAATATAAACGCTTGATAAATGCTCTTGATAAATTGAAAATGAAACGTCTATAAGGTGGTCTTTCCTGAGCCATTTTTTTAATACGCTGATAATAAATCAGCCTTACATGTTCAAATGGGTTTAATTGAATTTTATACTCACGTTTATTTATGTAGTACACGCGTAGGGGATGATGGGAATTGTAGTTCTTCAAACTGCATTGGGTTAAGGTTAGTAGAAGCGCGTGGAAGTTGAAGTGAAAGTCCGTGTGCGTCTAACCTCACATTTTCTTGCGTTTTGCGTTTATGAACCTGAGAACACCTGCTGTAATGTCCACATAGATGTGCGAGAAACCTATTTTGTGTGATACAAAGTCCTCGAGCGGGTAAGTTTGTATGTCAGTTGCATGTCAACAGCATAGCAAAACAACTTAGCAAACTCTTCCTGTGTCAGTGCTACAGCAATACTGCATGTAGTTGTGGTAGGTGTCTTCATTTTATAGCCAAGGACATCAGTTTGTTTCATTATTTTTACTTTTATGATTTTCGCCTGGTTAATTATGTGAACTGGTTCTATTAAAAAGCTTGTAGTTGTAAATATATATATATATATATATACATTCAATAAAATGTTACATTAAAAGTCATTTTTGAATTTGTGATTAAATGGGATCAATTTGATTAAATTTTTTTATTTCCTTAAAGGAATATGGATTCTGTACATTGCTGGAATGGAGCAAAAGGTGACCAGATCCCCACTAGGGCTAGACCCATGTCAGACACCTTATCCAAACTGGCCCAACTGATCACTTGCATCGAGTACAAACCAAAACAACAGCGGTCTTCCTCCATCTGCAAAGACTGTGGCAACAAATTCTCTGACCAGAAGAGTCTTGAGCATCACCAGAAAAGAGAGCACGCCCTGCAGAAGCTCCATTGCTGTCAACACTGTGGCCAAAAATTTGCTTTGCTCTCTAGTTTGCAGCTACACAAATGTTCTCGCACCTCATCCATGTGCCAGACATGCATGGGGAAATCTCAGAGGGGTTCTTCTTGCCCTTCCTGCGGGACTGAATCTTCAGAAGTTCCCTTCTATCATGACAATAGCCCCTATGCGTGCGCTCCATGCGGACAAGCCTTCAGCCACAAGCAAGAGCTGCTACTCCACCAGCAGGCTGGAGGCTGTGAGCCCGCCAAGACTCTCAAACCTCCTCCACCTTCAGATGTCTCCTCGCCTCCGTCTCCTCCAAGCGCCAACTCATCTCTTACCACATGCACTTTGTGTCACAGAAAGTTCCATTCTTCTGCTGGACTTGGTTGCCACATGCGCTTTTCCCATGCGCACATGAAAAGCAGCACAGAGAAGAAAAGAGTTGTCATTGTAAGTACATTGAAGAAGAAGAAGAAGAAAGTTCTCATCTCAAGTTCGTCGTTTCCATGCCGTTCCTGTGACGAATCATTTCCTAAGATATCACTCCTCCATCAGCACAGGAAAGAGGAACACCGGCGGGAGATAAAGGTGAGGAAACTGCAGCGAACCTCTTTGAAGACCACCAGGCGAAGGCGAAAAGGTGAAACATATCCATGCCTCCATTGCGGAAAAGAGTTCCTGCACCATCTGACGCGTCTGGCGCATTTTAGACACTACAGCTCTCACCATGAGACCCACCTCAAATTGAGTGGCAAATCATCCGGCGCTGACGCAGCTGGGTTCCGCCCAAAGGCAGCTAAGCAGCTCAGACCTTCCCAAGAAAAAAGACCAAGAGGTAGACCTAGGACCAAAAATCTACCTGTTTTGATGGAAACCAAGCACAAGGAAGAAGAGCAAATGGATAAGCAGGATGATAGTGATGAAGACGAGGATGCCGAGTATCCTTGTACGTCATGCGACCAGGTCTTTAGCTCCAAAGCTAAGCTGCATGTCCATGAGAAAGTCCATGAGGAATTCCCTGAGGAAGTCCCTGAGGAACACACTCAACCAGCCGACACATGCAGGTGCTGTAGTGTGTGTACAGGTGGGATTCCCCTCGCTGAGATTCCAGAAGATTGTGAAAAGAAAGTCTATCACTGTGTGCCATGTGCCGAGGCGTTCATAGCTCTGAACACTTTTCTAGAGCACTGCCAGACACATCTGATACGTGAAAATGAAGATGAATTCAGTGAGGATTGAAAGAGCTTCCATTTTTTTAAGGAATTGTTCACTAAAAAAAAAAAAAAAATCTAATTTTCTCACCATCATATTCTAATCATGTTAACTGTTATTATTTTTTCTTACAGAACATACTTTTTTTTTTTTAAAGAACCATTGCATTTAGACAAAAAGCACCTTAAAAGTGCTTCTAAAATGAATATTCTTTACATTTTTGTGTATGCATATAGGTTTTTATGAATAAATAATTATGGAATTGAAATTATTTGGTGAACTATTCATCATTTACTCACCCTAATGTCGTGGAACACAAAAGACGATTGTTTTGAAAAATACTGATAACCGAAGCGTTTTGATTCCCATTGACTTCCATTGTATTTTTGTCCATTTAATGGAAGTCAGTTTCAACTAAAACAGTTACAAACATTTTTCAAAGTATCATCTTGTATGTTCCACATAAACAGTCGTACATGCTGACATAAGGGTGAGTAAATGATGACAGGGTTTACATTTTTGGGTGAACTGTCCCTTTAAGGGCAGGGAAATCAGTCTGCAGATGTTCAGGCTATCAGGAATTATATTCAGCAGGCATTTTTGGTTTTGGTAAACTGTCTGAATATTATCAGTATTTTACAGGTTTTGATTTCTGTGGTTCATGAGGTATAATGTTGTAAACAGGACAACTCACTTCCACCAATCTGAGCCAAACTGCCAGAAAAATAATAGAGGCCTTTGATAAGATCGACAAGCCAATTGCATTTTGTCAGATACGGGTACCTAATTAAAACCACTTCAACTTCAGGATCAATGTTCTCATACCTCTATACCGATATAGAAGTCATATCCATTATGTTACTGTGAGAATATGGTGAATTTAATATTTTGACATATACACATAAATGAATTCTTTTTTCTAGATAGCCAGTGCCTCGCTGAAACACAAAACCAGCTTAATGTATGTACTGCTTCTTGTTGTCTGTCAAGTTGGAGGATGTAATATCTTTGTATTTGCTAGATTCGGCTACTGAAGTGTTTCAGCTTGTTTTATTATATAGCATTTTACTTACATTGTGAGATTTCTGTTTCTGTATTTCGTAAACTACATGAAACAAAGTAAGCTTTATTCTTCTAAAATTGTAGAAGCTTTACAGATAGTAGCATGCCTTATATACATGATATTTTATGCTATCAGACCAAATATTGCAAGTATAATTTCATAAATTTTTTACTAGACTGGATGAATGAATTATGTGCTGATATGAGACCTCAGATTAGGTGACTCGGGCAACAGAACAAGTCCATTTTATTGTTTAATTTGTATATCAGGGCTTCTTAACCTTTAATAATCGTCATTTGTTTCTGATGTTTTATGTAACACTTCTAACATTTTCTCTTCCTAACACCAAAGGCTGCAGTGATTTTTTTTTTTGCACTAACTTTTTTTTGTTGTTGTCTTTGAACACTGTATAATATTCACTTTATGACTCAAATTGAAAATGATGTGGTGCAAAAGTGTAAGTGCAAATATAACTATATTTCCCCCCCAAATCTTTTATTAAGAATATAGACTGGAGGCTTTTTAAATTTAGTTCTCTAGATTAGTGTCTGGGTGTGTTCACTTGCGGCTACCTCTAGTATCACCTGCTTTGTCCCAAGATGTGTGATGATTTTTTTTTCTTTTGAATAACATTTGTCAGAAAATTTACCTCATGTTATGCATTACATTGGCATTGTTTTCAAATAAATTGTTTAAAAAGTTTTGGTAGTTTTTGTTTGTTATTTTTGTCACTTTAAAAAAAAAAAAAAAACACCAGTAGCCCAAATATGGCATTAAAGAATATTTACAGGTGCATCTCAATAAATTAGAATGTCATGGAAAAGTTCATTTATTTCAGTAATTCAACTCAAATTGTGAAACTCGTGTATTAAATAAATTCAATGCACACAGACTGAAGTAGTTTAAGTCTTTGGTTCTTTTAATTGTGATTCAGTCTGTGTGCACTGAATTTATTTAATACACGAGTTTCACAATTTGAGTTGAATTACTGAAATAAATGAACTTTTCCACGACATTCTAATTTATTGAGATGCACCTGTAGTTTTTCCTAAAGATAAGTGACATTACATTGTGCAATGTTATTGAAGGTCATCCTCCGCTACAGTAGGGGGCGATATTTCACACGGTGACTGGTACAGAAAATCCCGCGACCTAGTACGCGTCTTCCGCCACTGTTCATACATTGTTTGAAACGTGTTTCAAACGGTTCTGTTTTACAAAACTATCTGATCTAACGAAATAAACATGAGCAAAGCACACCCGCCCGAGCTGAAAAAGTAAGTATTTCAAGCCCTTTGTTGGTTGTGATCGTAAGTCTGATAGAAATGCGTTAATTTGAGCATTGCGTTATTCTACTGCGCTAGCCGGTTTGTCTGCATTTATTTCACAACTAACAGCTACATTATATTATTCAAATTTAACGCAGAAAACCCACATGCTATTTCATTTTTGTTACACTTTCATATGAATTCGGTTTAAATGTTTGGTCCAGTATCTGTAAAACAGTACCCGTTTTGTTCTTGCCTTTTAGGTTTATGGACAAGAAGCTTTCACGTGAGTATAATGCAAATGCAAGTATTATCCAGAAAAAGAAGAGCGTGAGAAATCTGGAAATCTCCATAATATCCTAGATATATTTTATTTCAACAGTATGTGATTGTAACCTTGAATGCAAATAAATAACCTTATCTAAATATATGTTCTTCTAATAAACCCACATGATAACTCCGTTCCGAATGTTGTTTTCATGCACACTTTCAGTTAAGCTCAATGGTGGCCGTCATGTTCAGGGCATCTTGCGAGGATTTGATCCCTTCATGAACATGGTCGTAGATTCACTAAAAATGTTTTTTTTTATTGGTGTTATGAAGTATTCTAATTTGTTGAGATAGTGAATTGGTGGGTTTTTGTTAAATGTGAGCCAAAATCATCACAATTAAAAGAACCAAAGACTTAAACTACTTCAGTCTGTGTGCACTGAATTTATTTAATACACGAGTTTCACAATTTGAGTTGAATTACTGAAATAAATGAACTTTTCCACGACATTCTAATTTATTGAGATGCACCTGTAGTTTTTCCTAAAGATAAGTGACATTACATTGTGCAATGTTATTGAAGGTCATCCTCCGCTACAGTAGGGGGCGATATTTCACACGGTGACTGGTACAGAAAATCCCGCGACCTAGTGCCTAGTACAGCACTTCCGCCACTGTTCATACATTGTTTGAAACGTGTTTCAAACGGTTCTGTTTTACAAAACTATCTGATCTAACGAAATAAACATGAGCAAAGCACACCCGCCCGAGCTGAAAAAGTAAGTATTTCAAGCCCTTTGTTGGTTGTGATCGTAAGTCTGATAGAAATGCGTTAATTTGAGCATTGCGTTATTCTACTGCGCTAGCCGGTTTGTCTGCATTTATTTCACAACTAACAGCTACATTATATTATTCAAATTTAACGCAGAAAACCCACATGCTATTTCATTTTTGTTACACTTTCATATGAATTCGGTTTAAATGTTTGGTCCAGTATCTGTAAAACAGTACCCGTTTTGTTCTTGCCTTTTAGGTTTATGGACAAGAAGCTTTCACGTGAGTATAATGCAAATGCAAGTATTATCCAGAAAAAGAAGAGCGTGAGAAATCTGGAAATCTCCATAATATCCTAGATATATTTTATTTCAACAGTATGTGATTGTAACCTTGAATGCAAATAAATAACCTTATCTAAATATATGTTCTTCTAATAAACCCACATGATAACTCCGTTCCGAATGTTGTTTTCATGCACACTTTCAGTTAAGCTCAATGGTGGCCGTCATGTTCAGGGCATCTTGCGAGGATTTGATCCCTTCATGAACATGGTCGTAGATGACAGTATAGAAATGGCTCCTGGAGGACAAATGAACTCCATTGGGATGGTGGTCAGTACTTAATATCACAATCTGGTATCAAACAAATGACATAACTGATGGTGAAACAAAACTAGCTGGCACAAGTATCATATAAATAGACATTACAGTTCAGGTAATAGTTATATTGAATTGATCGTGGATATTGTATATCACTCAAAGATCAACAAGCAGCTTGATGTGATGTGATGTGATGTGTTTTATTCTGTGCAATGATGAATGCTCATTTTGTGTGTCTTCAGGTGATTAGAGGAAACAGTATAATCATGTTGGAGGCTCTTGAACGAGTATGAGGATGATACCCACTTTTTTCCCCCCTGCTTTTTTTGTATCCAGCAAATATGGAAAAAAATTGATATCTCATGTCTGTTCACAACAAAGACGTAATACTAAAGCAGAAATCCTTGATTGTGTTGAAAAATATTGTTTTATAAACGCCTCCCTTGTTTTATGTACTTTCCTATGTCTGTAGAAATGTGTGTACACAATTCATACATTTTTGTGAATAAATGGACTACAGTGCGATTAATCCAAAGTCTTTTTTTGTTATTCACTTTTCATTAATATTTGATTTCATATTCAAACTGTGTCAACATTTCCATTGCCTTGGTAGCTGTATGCATTTGAAGCAAATCAATCATCTTGACTTGTTAGGATTTCAAAGAGTCCAATTCTGTTAAACTGTACAATTTGCACAGTGTACAGTTATTCTTTGTCTAATCTAGCATTATTAGATATGTTTTTTTCTGTTGCCAGTGATAGGACAGGATATGATAATAAATGTCTTTGTCCAAAAAAATTAATTCTGTATAAAAATGTCTGCAATAAATTAGAAAAAATGTTAGTTCATTGTTTTTTTTTTAAATGCTGTCGGTATACTTTACTTTCCAGTCCTGTGTCGTGTGATGGCTTTTTATTTACTAAGCGTAGGTGAGCTGTAATCAATCTCCTTTAAATGAGGCGAGACTTTTATTTTGTCGGGAAGTTGGCCGGATTTGCCCGTGACGTCAGGCGGCTAGTGTGTCTTGAACGAGTATGAGGATGATACCCACTTTTTTCCCCCCTGCTTTTTTTGTATCCAGCAAATATGGAAAAAAATTGATATCTCATGTCTGTTCACAACAAAGACGTAATATTAAAGCAGAAATCCTTGATTGTGTTGAAAAATATTGTTTTATAAACGCCTCCCTTGTTTTATGTACTTTCCTACGTCTGTAGAAATGTGTGTACACAATTCATACATTTTTGTGAATAAATGGACTACAGTGCGATTAATCCAAAGTCTTTTTTTGTTATTCACTTTTCATTAATATTTGATTTCATATTCAAACTGTGTCAACATTTCCATTGCCTTGGTAGCTGTATGCATTTGAAGCAAATCAATCATCTTGACTTGTTAGGATTTCAAAGAGTCCAATTCTGTTAAACTGTACAATTTGCACAGTGTACAGTTATTCTTTGTCTAATCTAGCATTATTAGATATGTTTTTTTCTGTTGCCCGTGATAGGACAGGATATGATAATAAATGTCTTTGTCCAAAAAAATTAATTCTGTATAAAAATGTCTGCAATAAATTAGAAAAAATGTTAGTTCATTGTTTTTTTTTAAAATGCTGTCGGTATACTTTACTTTCCAGTCCTGTGTCGTGTGATGGCTTTTTATTTACTAAGCGTAGGTGAGCTGTAATCAATCTCCTTTAAATGAGGCGAGACTTTTATTTTGTCGGGAAACTTTGCCGGATTTGCCCGTGACGTCAGGCGGCTAGTGTATGGTATGTGCGCGCACTGAGGCTGTAGTGTTCTGTGGAGAGTAATGTCGGAGGAGGTTGGGAAGAAAGTGCAGGCGGTGGTGGACCGGGTGAATCAAGCGGTTTCCCGGCGCCCGAAGGTCAGTTTTCATCGCTTTCTTTTGAGTAAGACACGAAACAACAATGTGCTTTTAAAATACTCTAAAAAAACGAACTCGTGTTTACCATATTGTTATGGCAGGGTTATGTAATCTGTTCAACCTTTACACATACGCGAGCTCCATATAGTAACTAGGGATGATTGACAGCTGGTTAATTATAGCTAAAACATTTTTTTGTAATACATTGGATTCATGAAAGTGTTGGAAGGTGTTCAGAATGACGGTATTGAATTTGAATAGAGTGTAACTTCTACTCCAGGAGAAGGACGTTGTGTGAACGAATGCATGTTGCATGAAATATCTCATTCTCAGCAGTCACGCTCCAGCAAATGAAATCTGCATGACATGCGCCAATTACATGCACTTCAAACTCTGACATTACATTAAGCCTTTACATATCACTGTGTAAACAAGGAGCAAATAGATTGCCACGTGAGGATTTTAAGTTTGATGGTGGTTAAAGTAAATCATACGTTTAATCACTGATTTGTTATTGTGTGTACAGTGGTGGCCAAAATTATTAGAACACTAGTATTTCCACCAGCTAAAAAATGATTTTAAGTCAGTTATTTCTATCTTTTGCTGTAGTGTGTCAGTAGGAAATATCAGTTTACATTTCCAAGCATTCATTTAGCCATTAATTGTAATAATCCAGTGAGATTTTTGTCTGACAGCAGCCAGTGCTCCACACAGAGATCTGATCTGATCATTATCCAGTCTGCCTGGAATCACATGAAGAAACAGAACACACTGAGACAGACTAAATCCAGAAGAACTGTGAGGAACGTCTCCAAGATGCTTCAAGAGACCTTCCTGCAAAGCTACAGTACTGTTAAAGGTTTTAGGCACTTGTGTAAAAATGCTGTAAAATCAGGATGCTGTCAAAAATAATGTCATAAATGATTTTCGTTATCAATTAACTTCTATTAAGAAGTTTAAATCAACATTTAACATTTAAATCAACATTTGGTGTGATTTCCTTTGCGTTTAAAGCAGTTTTTGCACTAGGTACACTTGCACAGAGTTTTTCAGGGAGCTTTGCAGGAGGGTCTCTTGAAGCATCTTGGAGACGTGGCCACTAGAGATGCACCGATTGCAATTTTCTTGGCCGATTCCGATTTTTTTTGTTAGTGTGATCTGCCGATACCGATTTTTGCCGATTCCGATTTTCTTTCTAAGAACTATAATTGACAGCATATACAAACAAAAATCTACTTTTCTTCAATGCAAAGTTTTATTTTCATAAAAAAACAAGTAAAATGTAATAAAATAAGAACAAAACAAAAAAATTGCAAACAACAGCACAAATAAATGCAATAGAATAAAGAGCGCTATGAAACTAAGTTTTTCAGGTTAAGTACGTTTTTATTCAGTTAAGAAATACTACCGAAATTAAAGAAATCAAATGGAAAATAACACATCCAGTGTTATTTTACATTTGATTACTTTAATTTGTATTCAGTCAAGAGCAGAAAATGATTTTCTTTGTCTTTTGTTCTTTGATTAACATGACAGACAGCAGCAGGAATATTGAACTGCGGTCCCTTTAAGAGTTATCCACGGACCCAATATACTGTTACAACCTGCGTTCTCTTTCTCAACTATTTACCGTTCCAAAACTGACTGTGTTTAACTGGATATTCGCCAAAGCAGGCATTTTGACATAATTATTTATGTATTTGAACGTTTTAGCGCAGTTAGCCACTCATTTTGGTATTTGTGGCTCACAAGCTGTTTGAGACTGAGGGCGGATTGTGCACTCCACTAATATAGATCAGTGGTGGTGGTGGGAATGACTAAAATAATGTGCAATACAAGCACTATTTAACCGGAGCGAATGAGACGTGTGTGAGAGAGAAGGGGTCGTCGGAGAGAAGAGAGTGAGAATGCACGGCTGACGTTATTGCCTGGTAGCAAAACGGATCAGCTTGAAATCGGAAAGAAGTGAGACTGACCGGCCGATCATGAGGAAAATCGGCCGATTCCGATACCTGGCCGATCGATCGGTGCATCTCTAGTTGCCACAGTTCTTCTGGATTTAGTCTGTCTCAGTGTGTTCTGTTTCTTCATGTGATTCCAGGCAGACTGGATGATGATCAGATCAGATCTCTGTGTGGAGCACTGGCTGCTGTCAGACAAAAATCTCACTGGATTATTACAATTAATGGCAAAATGAATGTTTGGAAATGTAAACTGATATTTCCTACTGACACACTACAGCAAAATAAAGAAAGAACGGATTTAAAAAAAATTTTAGCCAGTGTAAATACTAGTGTTCTAATAATTTTGGCCACCACTGTATATGTTGTATTATCTGTATATACTGTATAGTAACAATATTTAACATGAAATATTTTAACATTTTACAATACTATTGCAGAAATTGCCCCCAGAATCTATTCTAGTGGGGCAAATATTGTATTAAGAAAAAGTTTATTTCCGACGCTGCTAAGCAATAAGCTTAGTAATATTAGCAATAAGTATTTTACTTTTCTCTTGCAGACGTTACCATGTATAGCCCCTCGTCTGGTTGCGGTTAGTAAGACTAAACCACCAGAGATGGTGGTGGAGGCTTACAAACATGGACAACGAAACTTTGGAGAGAATTATGTGAGTAAATAAATAAGTATGCATGTTTTGAAGCTTGGTCACGTATTTCGTATTAAATATCCCCTTTTTCCGCAGGTAAATGAACTTGTTGAGAAAGCTTCCCATCCCCTGGTATGAAGTCAGACAAATTGAAATGTATTTGTTAAGTTGTTTTTGATCAAATGTCTTGATCAATGCAAAACATCTTTGTAGGTTGTCTCATCATGTCCAGAAATAAAATGGCATTTCATCGGTCATCTGCAAAAGAATAATGTCAACAAACTCTTGGGTGAGCAAAGCAGTTTTACATTTAGCTTGACTTTAAATACTAGATTGACAGTAACTACTTAGTAATGTTAGACCGAGTGATAGGTTTAGGACTTTATTTTATTCTGAATTAACCCACATTCATTTAATTCAATCATAGGTGTCTCAAACCTGTATATGGTAGAGACAATTGACTCTGCGAAACTGGCTGAAAAAGTCAACAGCTCGTGGCAAAAAATGAGAGCTGCAAACACACAGCGGTTAAAGATTATGGTTCAGATCAACACCAGCGGAGAGGAAAGTGAGTATTCTTCACCCAAATCATCAGCTGTGAAAATGTTACAAATTCCTATCAAAATCTACATACAGTATTTTGCTATTTTATGAGAATTAAAATCAAGAATTTAGTGTGATTTGGGAGTATCAAATATTACAAAATTGTATCTTTCATTGTTGCTCAAGCCTATTTTTCATATTTTTCTCAACATGTCACAGCACATACAACTTTCCTTACTTTCAGGCACATTATTAAAACCCAAAATGGGTTGCAAAAACCCATTTGAACTCTTAATGAGACATTAGTCAGTAGTACTGTACAAATGAAATGTCCTTTGCATGCTTATATTGTTACAAAATCACTTGTGATGCTTTGCATTTTATTAGATGTTTGTGAAATCTACAGATTCACAGTTGGGAGCATCATACTGGGTTTCAGATGTTTTATGCAATTTTGTTGCAAAAGCCCATATCAAAGGTTCAGATGTTGTTTGATTCACTTTCGAACAGAATGTGAATGTCACAGTGGGCACATGTCTAACAAAAACAGTTAAGCGTTATGAAATCTTTTCTCAGTGTATCAGATGACTGTTTTTCTGAAACCTCAGCACGATCGTCTCTCTTGGACGTGTTTCATCAGGTAAACATGGCCTGCCTCCCGATGAGACTGTAAACATGGTAAAACACATTATGTCTCAGTGTCCTGCTCTTGACTTCGCCGGGCTCATGACGATTGGCCGTTACGGTTACGACCTCAGCGAAGGCCCCAACCCCGATTTCCAGGTGCATCAGATCAGCTGACCTTGCATATATTTGAAGTCTCTGAAATATTTAAAGATATTTACCAAATTTGGGGTCAGAAAGATTTATTTATTTATTTGTTTTCATAAGAAGTGTCTTCTGCTCACCGATGATGCATTTATATGATTAAATACAGCAATATTGTAAAATATTAAAATTTAAATATTTGTTTTTTAAAATAATATTTATTTCTGTGATGGCAAAGCTGGATTTTTAGCATCATTACTCCAGCCTTCAGTGTCACATGTTCTTTTAGAAACCATTCTAACATTTCTTGTTATCATCAATGTTGACCACTTTTGCTGTTTAATAATTTTGTAGAAACTGTTATTCAAGCTCACTTCATGCTAAAAGGATGTTGCAACATAGCATGTGAAATGCAAGTATGTAAATTAATCTATGTGGTGTCTAGATGCTTTTGAAACGTCGTGAGGAAGTCTGTGAAAGTCTGAAGATCCCAGTAGAGCAGGTTGAGCTCAGTATGGGCATGTCTACTGACTTTGAACATGCAGTAAGTGTTGCTTCATTTCAATTGTACTTTCATTTTATTGCAAAGTCGATTTTGTTCAATTTGTATTGTTTTTCCAATTAGATAGAGGTTGGCTCTACAAACGTACGTGTCGGCAGCACTATTTTCGGCACCCGAGAATACCCTAACACCCCGAGCCCCAGTCCGGAGAGAAAGCCAAAGGTCGTCTGTGAGGAAGCAGCCAGAAAAATGGACCGGCTCATGGTCACAGATCAATGAATGATGGGAAAAAAGGTTACTGAACTAAATGTGGGACCTCTTGGGCTTCTTCCCAATGACTGGGCTCATCATTCACCAGACAAGGGCCTTTAATATGTCTTAACTAATGCTGATGACTTGCTCTTCTCTGGCATAAGAACTAGAAAGAAGTGTGATTTAATAACTGGAATACTAAATTTACTTCCTGAAAGTGTTTTTATTGTTGAAAGGTCTCCAGAAGTGTCCTCCAGCCCTCTGTAAATTACTTAAAGGGATAGTTCACCCAAAAATGAAAATGTTCAGGACAGTTTGGACATTGTGGTGAAAATCAGAGGTAAAAAATTATATAAATACTGTTCAGTTTCATGCACAGACCGATCGCTTCGTGTCTTTACACATCAATGTATCGTCACGAGCCGCAGGGTTTAATTTGGTTTTGTTTGAGTGTGTTTTTTTTTTACTCAAAGCCGTGATTCCCATTCACTTCCATTATATGACTGACAGACTGCAACAGTTTGACTTAAAAATCTTCGTTTGTGTTCGACTGAAGAAACAAAGTTACCTACATCTTGGATGCCCTGGGGGTAAGCAGATAAACATCACATTTTCATTTTTGGGTGAACTATCCCTTTAAGCTTGGTTTTGCGATTATTTTTAACAGATACAGGGTCAGCACATGCTCAGTTTCGTTGTGCCAATCCTAGATGTGAGGTATAATTTGTCTTTTCCGTTAGATTAGATGTTAGTAACCCATTTTAACATCTAATTAAAACAATAGGATGTATTATTTTTGTTCCTAGAAGTGTGTAGGTGTAGTTTATAGTCTGTCAGTGTATTTTGTTCAAAATCATAAATGTAAATGATATAAATAGCACATTTATAGTATTGCTTCAGTCTCCACTTGTTGCTGTGAAAGCTGTGTCAGTGAGATGTGTCGGGACTGATGTGTGTGTGGTGTTGTCTTGGGTGACCATACGTGCCATTTTCCCAGGACGTGTCCTGGCCAGGATTTCTGTATTGCCTAAAATATCTATTTGATGTCATACACCGATCGGTCTGCACACGCAATCATTTCAATTGTACTTTCATTTTATTGCAAAGTCGATTTTGTTCAATTTGTATTGTTTTTCCAATTAGATCGAGGTTGGCTCTACAAACGTACGTGTCGGCAGCACTATTTTCGGCACCCGAGAATACCCTAACACCCCGAGCCCCAGTCCGGAGAGAAAGCCAAAGGTCGTCTGTGAGGAAGCAGCCAGAAAAATGGACCGGCTCATGGTCACAGATCAATGAATGATGGGAAAAAAGGTTACTGAACTAAATGTGGGACCTCTTGGGCTTCTTCCCAATGACTGGACTCATCATTCACCAGACAAGGGCCTTTAATATGTCTTAACTAATGCTGATGACTTGCTCTTCTCTGGCATAAGAACTAGAAAGAAGTGTGATTTAATAACTGGAATACTAAATTTACTTCCTGAAAGTGTTTTTATTGTCGAAAGGTCTCCAGAAGTGTCCTCCAGCCCTCTGTAAATTACTTAAAGGGATAGTTCACCCAAAAATGAAAATTTGATGTTTATCTGCTTACCCCCAGGGCATCCAAGATGTAGGTGACTTTGTTTCTTCAGTAGAACACAAACGAAGATTTTGAAGTCAAACCGTTGCAGTCTGTCAGTCATATAATGTAAGTGAATGGGAATCACGGCTTTGAGAGTAAAACAAAACATACACAAAACCGAATTAAACCCTGTGGCTCGTGACGATACATTGATGTGTAAAGACACGAAATGATCGGTCTGTGCAAGAAACTGAACAGTATTTATATAATTTTTTACCTCTGATTTTCACCACAATGTCCAAACTGTCCTGAGTGCGTCCTGAGCGCGTTCAACAGCCTGCACGTGACGCGTCTTCTTCTTGCTTTACAGCGGATCGCAGACTTAGAAGTGCATTACCGCCACCTACCTCTCAAATGGACCATTGACACTCCTAATTGAGATTGTAGATAGAGAGTCAATGAGAATGTAGATAGAGAGTCACGTGCAGGCTGTTGAACGCGCTCAGGACAGTTCGGGCATTGCGGTGAAAATCAGAGGTAAAGAATGATATAAATACTGTTCAGTTTCATGCACAGACCGATCGCTTCGTGTCTTTACACATCAATGTATCGTCACGAGCCGCAGGGTTTAATTTGGTTTTGTTTGAGTGTGTTTTTTTTTTACTCAAAGCCGTGATTCCCATTCACTTCCATTATATGACTGACAGACTGCAACAGTTTGACTTAAAAATCTTCGTTTGTGTTCGACTGAAGAAACAAAGTTACCTACATCTTGGATGCCCTGGGGGTAAGCAGATAAACATCACATTTTCATTTTTGGGTGAACTATCCCTTTAAGCTTGGTTTTGCGATTATTTTTAACAGATACAGGGTCAGCACATGCTCAGTTTCGTTGTGCCAATCCTAGATGTGAGGTATAATTTGTCTTTTCCGTTAGATTAGATGTTAGTAACCCATTTTAACATCTAATTAAAACAATAGGATGTATTATTTTTGTTCCTAGAAGTGTGTAGGTGTAGTTTATAGTCTGTCAGTGTATTTTGTTCAAAATCATAAATGTAAATGATATAAATAGCACATTTATAGTATTGCTTCAGTCTCCACTTGTTGCTGTGAAAGCTGTGTCAGTGAGATGTGTCGGGACTGATGTGTGTGTGGTGTTGTCTTGGGTGACCATACGTGCCATTTTCCCAGGACGTGTCCTGGCCAGGATTTCTGTATTGCCTAAAATATCTATTTGATGTCATACACCGATCGGTCTGCACACGCAATCAAAGCCAAAACCTAGATGTTTTAGGCAATATAGAAATCCTGGCCAGGACGCGTCCTGGGAAAATGGCACGTATGGTCACCCTAGTGTTGTCATGTAATTCATGTAGTATTTTATATCACCCGAAACACTGGTGTTGAATTTAGCACTGATCAACAGTCACACTGGTTTCAGTACAGAACACAGAAATGAAGAAGCAATAAATACAGAGACAAGCAGTTACATGGTGTTTCAGAGAAGCTGAGGGTCTGAGGCCTTTTACTATGCAAGAGAGAGATTATCCTGATTCTTAGAAGCTTGTTTAGAGGCAATCGCATCATATTTTTGTTTTTACATTTTGGATTAATACAGTATTATGTCAAACTAATGGGTTTACTGTTTGTGGTCGGTTGTGAAAAGCCAAAACAGAAATTAACATCCTTTTTTTCAATCAGTGTGTCAAATTTAGGTGAGTTGAGCAATAAAACAATAGAAAATTAAATGGTTTGTGTGGCATGTATAAATGCAGTGGTCAACTTTAGTATTTAATTTTTATTATTAATATATAATACAGTAGTCAACATTTGAAGTGGATCAAAAAAAGTTAATCAAAATTGTCCTAAAATAAGAACGCATTTTGGTTTTAGATTTTAGAACAACGTTGATGAAAGGTTTTGATCCACTTCAAGCCGCTCTGTATTTGTAGCCTTTAGTATAATAATACTTTTGCACAATGAAAGATTATTAATAGCCTTTCTTGTTCGTCTTATCTATCATATGTTGCTGCCTCATTACTCTGCTATACATTTAAAAGAAATGTATTTTAAATTTTACAGTAGTCAATGTTTGAAGTGGATCAAAAAAGTTAATCAAAGTTGTCCTATGACAAGAACGGGTATTGTTTTGGTTTTAGGACAACGTTGATGAAAGGTTTTGATCCACTTCAAATGTTGACTACTATACATAATGATATAGTAATTGGTAAGATTTTGTTTCTAAAGCAAGTGTCTTATCCTCACCAAGGCTGCATTTATTTGATAAAAAGAAAAAAAGTAAGAACAGTAATATTGTGAAAAATGTAGGGCTGTCGCGATTCGTTGATTTGATTCGACTATTCGATTTTTAAAAATCCTCGACTTCATTTTGCTCGCGTCGACTAATCGGCAAAATACCGGAAGTGGCGCATTTCACGGACAATAATCCATAAATCACATTTAGATGTTTCCCAAGGCTGCATGATATATTAAACCCATTTAAAAATCATAATTAAGCATAATTGTGAATTCACAAACGCTACGATTTAATTAAATATTTATATGCGATGCAGCTCTAATACAGTATATGCGCTTTAATGATTTACATGCGTGTAGGTTAAGTACGTGCGTCGCACTCCGTTCACAGTAGTTCCACAGGAACTGTTATCATTTACATGTGTGTGGAGCGTCTCAAACTCCATCTCTGCATGTTGTTGTGCGTTTGGGATTATTATAACGTTCATCTGGGAACGCAACGTGCGCCATTTCATCAGATTTGTAAAGTAAATCATTTCTAAATCTACGTAAACTCAGGAGAATACATTGCGGTTTCAAAATAAAAGCTCAAACCCTCTTGAGTTTACACGTTTTTGATGTCCACATATTCTTTTAATTACAGTTTCCATTTTCATTTTTCTATACTCTGTTTTAATGGTTAAATAAAATTTTATTAATCAAAAAGCCTGTGTAATGAATTGAGTTTTACAGTTTTATCTTTACCAAATTCTGTTTCCATTATTTTCTGGATTCCATTTGAATGGTTCCATTACATTTAAATAATCAAAAGCATCTCAAATTAATTGATTTTATTTATAAAAAAAAAAAAGTTTTACTTTTATGGTAAATAGTCCTTTAAAAAGTGTTTTTTGATTGTAATTGTATTATTAGTAGACTAGAACACGTGGATATGTTGTCATTCTTGCACTATAATACTGAACTTGCATTTCAGTGATTTGGACTATGAGATGGACACTTGCTTCTTGCACTCTATTGCACTTTACTTTTGCTTTAAAAAAAGGGTTTCATAGAAATTTGGATTTAATTTGGTTTAATAAAATTAGTTTAATAAAATATTCTTAAGTAAAATTGTTGATTTTTTTTGTGGGAAATTAATCGTTTAGATTAGTCGATAGATTAATCAAAATAAAAATAGTCGTTAGTGGCATTCCTAGAAAAATTACAGGAATCGTGTAATATTATTACAATTTTACAATCTTTTCTATTTTAATACGTTTCAAAATGTAATTTGTTCCTCTAATGGCCTGGCAGAAATCATTCTAATATGCTGATTTCGTCCTCAAGAAACATTTTGTATTATTACCAATGTTGAAAATAGTTTCACCCTATTATGGGTTGTGAAAGGTTCATATTTTGGTTTTGGGAGTCCCCAACAACAGGTTGACATGCATGCAAGGTCAAAAAACACTTTCATGGTCTTATAATATGCTCTTAATTTTACCTTACTTCCTCAACGACTCCCAAACGATTCGCTCAACAATTCATTTTTCCAAACCACTCCTTTGCGTGACGTTAATCTGCGGTGATTGGTCGATTTCATTTCATCATGCCTGTAATGCCTGATAAAGCGGTGTTTGTGAGCACAGTGCTGCTTTGTGTACAGCGTTACCGGGGAAACCGCTGTTTTTACCAAAAAGCCTGCACCTAGTGGCAGAGAATGAATTTGCATTTTCATTCAGACCAACAAGTGGGCGGGCAATATGCTAATGTTTCATGTTGACGTCAAAAAAGTTCTGTCACTTTGATCAATTAAATATATCCTTGGGGAATAAAAGTATTAATCTGTTTTAATCTTCTTTTTTTTTTTTTTTTTTTTTAAATCTTTACTGACCCCAAAGTTTTGAATGGTAGTATATTTATATATAACAATTAAAAATATATATATATTATTGTAAATTAAGTACATTATGCTGCTCATTCATGAAGACAGAGTGCATCTGTAAATTTAAAACACATTTAATTCAAAGAAACAACAACTAAAATAGACAGAAACTAAGACAGTGTTTATGAATGATGTGTCAAACAATGTAACGACTGAGTACCAAGTGTACAGTTAAGTATCTGCATGCACACTGATGAACAGTTTATTACAAAGCTTGAATTACACTTGAGAATACAGCTGTGTTAGCCTAGAAATAACCTTCAAATTGCCTCATTATATGGAGGATTTGTGCATCATGCAAACCAGCATTTTTATAAATTGGTACTTGTAAGAAGCCAGTACAAAATTTTCCAAAGATCCTACAAACAACATATATTCTTGAAATTGAAGAACCCAGAAAACCTAAAGTTTTCATTACAGACATTCCTGTATGTTTAAATGTGGTCAATGCAGTTAATAAATAAAGCATGAAACAGAACATTGAGAACAACAACAAAAATCATATTTTGTAAAACAATTAAGAAATTCTTAAAATATGTATTTTTGTTGGTCTTAACAGCTACTATGCAAGCTATAGTCAATTAGCTTGAATCATTTCCCCTCAAAATCATGAACATCAAACCTATTTGAGAGCCCGAGACAGACAGAATATGAAAACAAAGCCACAAATTTGAAAAATACCTCAATAAATACATATTAAAAATGTTGAAAAATGCTGAAATGATTAGCTGGCTTGATTCTTCACATTTATCAGTAATAACCTTAAAATCAACAGTAGTTTCCATGCACCCATAATGATCACCACTTTAAAAGCATAACATTTTCCTATCACACATTTTAGTCAAATGAACAATGTTCTAGATGCTAGACATGTATGATAAAGGGTTATCAGTCATACAGCAGAATTAAGGGTTGTTGTTAATATTCTGCCTGTTTAAGCTCATTGTGTCTGAATTGATCTGTTCAAGATAAAGTTGTACCGAATTGAATTTAAAAAGAAAAAATGGAAATGAAGCACTGAGTATTTCCATGCTTGAAAACCATAATGGCAATGAATGTTACTTGAGTTATTGTCTCTGTGATGCCGTCTGATCTTCACACCAGCTTTTTGGCCTCAAAGAAGCTCTTGAGATGTCTCATTTGCCAGATTCCTGTGATGATGAGGATGATGGTCTGAGCGATAGACCACCACAGAACCCGCTGGTTTGTGCTCTCGCTCGTCATACGGAAACGCTCCTCACGGTACTATGGGAAAAAACAAAAAACACTGAGTGCAATACAGAATCCCATACAGATGCTGGACGATATAACACCGAGAACTAGATGGCAGTGTTATTTAAGTAACATTGAAATACTTGTATTAGTTCATTTGTAACTATTTTAATATTTTCACATTATTATTTTAGTAATTTTGCTGTTGTTACCATTTCTGTTTAGTAAATTATGTCTTTGTTTTTAGCAACTTATTTCAGATTTTATTTTAGTACATAGTCAAACTAAATGAAAATAAATGTTTATTTTATTTAATATTTATTATATTTCAAGTAACAATTTTGTATAGTCTTGGTTTATATTTTCTACTTACATTTTCATTTAAGTTTTAGTAATTTTTATTAGTTTCAGTTTATTTATTTCTATATAGCTTTATTACATTTTATTTCAATTTTAGCATATCAGGTTAAAGTAAACGTAAATAAGAAATGTTTATATTTTATTTTATTCTATTTTAAATAAAAATGTTTTTTATGGCCTCGGTTTATATTTTCACTTTTCATGGTAATAGTATTTAAAGTTAGTAATTCTGCAGTTTTTTATTAGTTAGATATATATACATTTGTATTGTAAATATATACATTTGTATATATCCCTATATAGTTTATATTAATTTTTATTTCAGTTGTAGTTTGAATTGTTTTAGTACATCAAGTTAAACTAAATGAAAATAAGAAATGTTGCCTTGGGAATTTTTATTCCTTGTATATTCTATTTCAAGTAATGAAACGTTTTTATGGTCTTAGATTTAGTTACCTAGAAAAACCCCACTAGATACAGTACTAATATTGACAAGACAGATGCCAAAAATGTTAAACATCCTGAACAGGTACCTGCTTTCAGCAATTGCGCAGATTAAATGGTTAAGTTGGTGGGTCAGCCAACAGCACCTCACTGTACCGTAACCTAAAACATGTTTCTGCAGCTGAAACTCACCCGCTGGTAGTTCTGCTCTTTCTGGATCTGTTCCACCTGGTCCAGGAGCTGTCGGACCCTCAGCTGCAGCTCGGTCAGTTTGTCTTTGGCTGCGATCTCCGGGTAGTTGTTGGTGTGTTCACCAACCTGAATGTCCAAATGGACTCTCTGTAGGACAGCATGATTTCACATGTTTATGTTCACTTACAGGCTTACTGTATTATATTGAACTAGATATTGTAATAGGTTTTTTTAATCATCTATAAAATTACTATACTGATATATAAGTAATTTCAAAAACGTAAAAAAAAAAAAATCCATATTAAGAATATATTTGATTGTTAACCAAACCTTCATTGAACTAAAGCTGAAATAAAATAAAATATAAATATTAGAAGAGAAATGTTGCCTTAGGTTTAAGTTGAATTACTAAAACTAATACTGAAATAAAAATAAATTAACGTCAAATAGAAATTTTAAAAAAATGACAAAAGCAAAAAATTATTCAAATGTAAACAAATTAAAATAAAACTGAAATATAAAATAGCTATATATATATATATATATATATATATATATAAAAAACCAAAATATCACTACATTTGAAATCTGATGTAATTTAGTAAATATAGAGACTACATATTACACAGCATATTACTCAAAAATGTCTGATGAATGTTTTGGACTGCAACTATGACACTTTTTGAGTTTTCTACATCTACAGGTGCATCTCAATAAATTAGATTGAATTTATTTAATACACGAGTTATTGAAGAAACGAGTATTTGCACTTTCATGGTTTTTAGTCATACCAGTTTCCCCCCAGCAAACAGCGCCATCTTGCTGGAGTTGGAGTGGAGGCAGATTTGATGCTCTCCTGGTGTGTGGGACGTGAAGGTGAAACGGCCATCTGAGCCGTACTGACGGGACAGGATGATCTGAGAAACAGAGAGAATGTGAAAACAACTTCACAGAAGTGTATTGGTATCCAAATATATTATTGCCAAATATAACCCTATTAACTGTTATACTACAAATTACAGTTTGTTGAGTAATAGAAAGGAGTAATAGAAAGTTTGTATAAAATAGACAGGCTACCTTGGCATCAGGATCTTTGATTTCCACATGCATGCCTAAACCAGGGGTGGATGGGAGAAAAGAGCCCGCCTGTTTGTCCCACAGCTGTGTTCTGTATCTCCCTAAAAAGACACAAATAAAGGCCAACACTGTATGTTACCAGCATCATTAAAGGAATAGGTTAAAAATAAAATTATTTTCACTTCACAAGTCATTAATTGATGGACTGGAGTGATGTGAGTGAATTAATCCTTTAAAAATGTACAAACATATTTATTAGAATAACATTAATCTGATCATTATTGCAGTACACAGTAAGTATATTATAGCACAAATGCACATGCACTGTCTCCTGTCAACATAACTGGTATTTCTGATTACTACAAGCAAACGGTAAATGCAGGCTGAAGCTGCTGGCGGGATGGAACTGGTTGCACCTGTATCTCAGGAACCCAAGCAGGATGCTGCACCTGCCACATCCTTGATCATGCTGATCTACTAAAAGCCCTCCTTTATTTGGACAGATGGACGCAGATAAGCACATCCAAACTTAAATCAGATTTGACATCAGCTGTCTTCATGTTAAGTGTTTTAAATAAGACAAACGATGAATTACACTACTGGTATATGATCCAGATGGATGAATCAACTAGCCGACAAAGCTAACCGATCGCAGAGAGCCGATTTGACAATGGACGTACCGATCACCATGGTTTCGTCGGGTATTTCTTCAATAAAACATTTCTTCTCCGTCTCTCCGATATGGAAATAAAGGGCTTGGCTTGGAGAAAGCCACGCAAATAGAAGCATAAGCCCGGTACAGAACACCACCGCCTTCATCTCCATCCAAATCACCTCTCACTCAATCCAGGGATGCGAATCGATTTCAGAGTCGCTCGAGTCTCACTACCAAAGGGCCTTTGTTCAGTAAAAGTCCCCTGGAAGTTTATCTGAGGACAAACTTAATTCAATAATTCAATAGTTTAATTTCATAAAATAGTCATAAAACGATTACTTAACACATATTTCAGGAAATATACCTCTTGTGTTTGTAAACGTAATGCTGATTTTTTTAATGTCAAATAAATAAATCTACTATTTGTAAGTGATTTGCACATTAAAAATGAAGATATGTTTGAAATGCCATAATCATAAAACCATAGTAATGCAATATTTATTTTAGGCAAGCGACTGGGAAGACTTTTACTTTGGAATGCAGTTATTTCGCGCAGCAACCGGAAGCAGTATTATGGTAATTACCCACAACCGCCTGCTTCAGTCGAGAAGTTTTTCGTTTGTTTATTGACTGAATTCAGGAGGTATTTCGCATTTTTTTTTGAGCGTTTTTATTTCTTTTCTAAATATCTTGTAAAAGAGCTGCAATGGCGCAGTATAAAGGAGCGGCAAGTGAAGCGGGGAGAGCGATGCAGCTCATGAAGAAGAGAGAAAGAGAGCGAGAACAGCTCGAGCAGCTCAAACAGAAGATAGCAGAGGCAAGTGAGCCAGAATAACAACATATAAACACACTGGCTATTCAACCCGTTCTGACCACATTCCTGCTACAAATAGCTGCACGTTTCCCTCAAAAGTGTAATGCCATGTCAAGTTTAGTATATAGATGGTTTAACCCATAACACGATTATTTCTCTTGCCCATTCTAGACAGCATGAAGTCCATTTTATGATATGATGCCACGTTATGATGACTTTATTAGTGTAGTATAAGAATTAAGGTCATATATGTTAAAACATGACTGGCTCCTCCTTACCATGGCTAATATAACTTTTGGATTCTTCTTTAAAATAACATTTTTAAAAAGTGCATGTAGAAGATACGTCAACACTGAGTATAAATATGCACACATTTCTCCAATAAATAAATAAAGACTATAGTAAAATCATGTGCTTGTAAAATTGTAGTCATATGTGTTCACAAATATATATATATATGGCCGCCCCGAGTAGTATACACAGTAATTTATGATTATTTATAGTTTTGGTTCTACTGTATGTCAACTGCTGATCTGTAAGCTTTATGCAATGATTTCTGATGATTTGAGTGCTTTTATAAAGCATCATTACAACAATCTTCATATACAGCCCAAGTCACTCTAGCTTATACTTTATGTATAACAACATCCCCATTAACTGACCTTAACCGTTTCCTTTCCAGGACAATATGGTGAAGTCCAACATTGATAAAAAGTTCTCAGCTCATTATGATGCTGTGGAGCAAGAGCTCAAGTCCAGCACTGTTGGTAAGTGAATATTAGAAATGCAATGACTTACTACGGATCTGCTTCTGTAGCGGGTTTATCTATCTCAGTGAGGCTGCTTGTAGTTGATCAGAAAATGTTAGACATTCTTGTTATGACTAGAGCTGTCATTTGATTATCGTTAGATTGTCATAACACTGCAGCATGCTTTAATTGTATTAAATGTCCCGTCTGAATTTGGCAACCCTAGTCATAACGCACATCCTCCTGTGGATTTATTTAATTTAAGCCAATAAGCTTAAATTGTAGGGGGAATTCTTGTAAATTGGGACTCTTTTTTGTCTTTGAGATGATGACTGGGGAAAAATAGCCAAATTAACCCTATATTATGAGTGAAGGATGTTGTTGTTCTCCGCAGGTCTGGTGACACTGAATGACATGAAAGCGAAGCAGGAAGCTCTGGTCAAAGAACGAGAGAAACAGCTTGCCAAGAAGGAGCAGTCAAAAGAGCTACAGCTGTAAGCTGTTTTCATTCATTTGAACTATGCTTTTTGCTAAAATGGTCTTTGCTAATTAATTGCTATATAAAGTTAAGCCCATAGTTTTAGCACTTTTTAAAACCTGTGGCAAATTTTGCAAGTAAAAATGTATATTTTTGTATTTCTACTGGATATAGCAGAAGTACGAATTTCAACAGTGACCATACCTTATTACATATTTTTGAAGTAGCTCTCATCCAATTACCTATTGCAATATTGTCACTGTGGGAATCTACAAAATGTAGTGAAGTCAGGTGCTGTTGACAGATTTCTCTATGTTCAGCCAGCTTGTCTGTGTTTTCCTTTAGCCATGTAGCTGCACACGCCTAGTACAGTAATTATGCTTGAAATTGGGCAGACCCAATCTTCTGCTGGTCTTTATAAGCTGTATTAATTTTTTTTTGTATTTAATTCTCAGCCTCAGCCCTGCCCAGATAAATATTATGTCAGATCAGATTAAGTAACTTAACTGCCTTTTAAGATTAAGACTAGGTTGTTGAATATTCTTGCATGAAATCTTGCCTGCATCCTGCTTTTTTGTTTATTTTTCCTTTCAAATCTGTATAAAGTTTGATCTTAAAGCTTCATATTTGGTCTGTTCTTGTAGGAAGCTTGAGAAACAGAAGGAGAAGAAAAGAAAGGAAGAGCAGAAAAGGAAGATTGCCAGTTTATCCTTCAATCCAGATGAAGGCGCGGAAGAAGAGGAGGAAGAGGAAACTGAGGAGGAGATTTGTATGACATTTTACTTTGCAGTTTTCCACGGAAGTGGAACAGCTGTCTACAAAACTGTTAAAATGTCAAATAAATGTTTCAGTAAGCTATCAATAAGTGCAGACGTCCATGGTCCCTACCATGTTTAAATGCATCCTGCTTAGTTTACCCTAAAACCAGCACAAACATTGCGAAAAGGCCTGCATATTCAGCACTGCTAATGACTCTTAGATTCTTAATTCCTAACCAGTATTTTAAAGTGGTGCAGCCAACATGTAAAAGTGCTTTATTAGTTATTCCATGGCAGAATCAACACATATGAAGTAATTTTAAGTCTTTTTTTTTATTATATATTTATATTTTTTATAACAGGCATACCTGCAAAGAAGAAAAAACTAGGGAAGAACCCAGATGTGGACACCAGTTTCCTGCCAGATAGGGACAGAGAGGTAAATATCCTGCTCTTGAGACTCTGTTAACACATGTATACCTACTTTATATTCAACAAATAGATTAGAGAAGCAAAAAAACACTCTAAAATAATTGTATTTGCTCTCCGTGTCAAAGAGTGTAGAGTGATTGTCCTAAAGACCTCTTTTTAAGGATCTGAATGCAGTTATACAAGACTGTTGGTTTAACACGAGCCTCCTCTGGGCTATACATCAAATAAAAGTATGCTGTTTTTGCAGAGACGTTGCTCAGGTGTCAGCACACATTGAGACATCATTCTGAGCTTTATCACAAAGCCGTGTACCAGTGTTAACCGCCACAAGAATTGTAGTTTTGCTGGTGTGATTGTTTGTTTGCATTGTTTGGCTCATTTCCAGGCAATTTCCACTGAGGTGTGGTGAATAGCAAGATCCTTAGGTCTGACAGATTACCTGTAATTCGTCGCGAAGCTTTTGTTTGCATTTGTACTGTGGGTATAAGACCTCTATGCATGTCGTATATGTGCCAATGATTTGTCAATGAGCTTTGGATTGTTTTCAAAAGTTAAACATACACTGGATATTTAAAAAAAAAGTGATTTGATGATCTTGACAGTTATGATCACACCATGTATGTGTGTGTATCAACTGCCTCAAAAATAAAAATGTTGAATTAATTTATTTTTGTAATCACATCATGCTGTCAATTCAGTTTTTTTTTTTGTTAAAGACATTTGAAGAGTTTTTAGTTTTAAATCCCCCACAGGTTTTGATGCTTGCAGTCCATGACTATATATTCGTGAACTCCTAAAAATTGGCAAAAGTTGTATTTAGTAGTTATAAGCATTTGAAAAATACAGTTGATTTTGGGAAAACGTACCAAAAACTTACTGCGTAAAATGTGTTTCAGGAAGAAGAAAATCGTTTAAGAGAGGAACTCAGGCAGGAGTGGGAAAGAAAACAAGAGAAGATCAAAAGTAAGATATGCAGTTGTTATGGATATTATCTTTTGTTTGATATCAGTGAACCTGGCCAAGGGTGCAACTGAATCTATAGAATCATTCCTAATTTAATTTAGACTTGTCTAGTTATGAAGTAGCTCATAAATCCTCATGCAACCACCAACCAAAAGAAGCATCCTACAAACCTGTTCTTCGGCTCTTTTTAGGTGAAGAAATTGAAATCACTTTCAGCTACTGGGATGGCTCAGGGCATCGAAAAACTGTCAAGGTAAATGCAGGTTATCAAATGTTCTAACTACAAGCCACACCCAAAATGATTTACATTGTTGTTACTATGTTGCGTGTGCAAATTGGACAAACATGTTCTAATGCATGTGCTGTATTATTAAAATGTTAACATTTAATATACATTTTGTGTGTGTTTGTGTAGATGAAGAAAGGCAGCACAATTCAACAGTTTCTCCAAAGAGCCCTGGAAGTTTTGAGAAAAGACTTCAGTGAGCTGAGGTAAACACATTCATTTCCACCTGCTATTAAAACACTTTATTAGTTTTAATACACAAGAGTTAGTCCAGCTAGTCCATTTCAGAGTTTCCTCAAATCTTTCCTAAAATCGCTTAAAAACACGATAAAATGTTGCATATAAATGCCAGACAAAAAGACAAATTCTGTGTAATCAGACAGATATTATTTATTTTAAATTGATGGAGGTGTTAATCGCCTTTGTGTAAATTCATTAAAGAGGGACATGCTCTAGTTAAAATGCAGTGTAACTTACAGTGAGTTAATTTTGAATGTGTGCTCGGTCTAATTTGGTTTCCTTGAATTTCAAATGCATGCAGAAAGCATGTCATATTTAATTTTCAAGTGTGCTGTTCGTGTCACGTAGCTGGTGTTGAATTGAAGTGCTTTTAATTTTGAACTATGAGGTAATATCAGAGTCTGTTTTGTGTCCTGCAGGTCAGCAGGAGTGGAGCATCTAATGTATATTAAAGAGGATTTGATAATCCCACATGTGAGTAAAGTTTCCACAACAAAACTAATGCTTTTAAAGGATCAGATCTTCAAGTGCTTCAATGTTTATTCTTCTAAATCTTCTCTTATGTAAGACCAGTTGAGTCACTCCTAAATCATTGGAAGACACGTCATTGTTTACCATGCGCAGCGCTTGTGCATCACATTTTCAGAATTTGTGACAAGCACAACTACACTTTTTTTTTTACGACGCAACCTGCTTTACAACGGTTTAAGGGCATTTTATTAAGTGTTTAACTGATCACAAAGACAAGCGGTAGTAAATCACAGATTATAGTTCATTTGTCCTTTTAGAAAACGTCTCTCATTGACTAAAAACCTGCTTTTCTTCCAGCATCACAGTTTCTATGATTTCATTGTGACTAAAGCAAGAGGCAAAAGTGGTAAGTTCCTACTTTATCCTCCACATTTGGTTTGACAGGCTCCCATGTGGCTTTTGTTTTCACACATGACTCTGCTCTGATGTTTTTAGGATAACAGTTATTAAATTTAACATAAGCCTGCTACTTTTTGTGTTGTATCTCTGTTTATGGTACTGAAATTAGGCTTTCCTGGTTCTCCTCAGGGCCCCTTTTCAGTTTTGATGTGCATGATGATATTCGGCTGGTGAACGATGCCACAGTTGAGAAGGATGAGGTAAGGTGATTTTTGACTATCAGCATAAAGTCTGATCCACGTTTTTGGACAAGAACCACCCAAATTGACAGGAAGAGACCTACTTGTTTGTAATATGTTATGTTTTTAGGGCAGGTGAATGTGAAATTGGATCAAATTCTTGTAGAAAATCAGCATTTGTGCTCCAGGATATGTTGAACAGCTCTTTCAAGTCTTTCAAAGCTTCGATGCCACAAACCTTGGACAATCAGCGACATGTTTTTTTCCCCCCCTCAGCTCACTGACTGAAGTTTCAGCCTGAGAACTCAAACACAATGTTTCTTGGCTTATTTTTCCAAAGCTCTTTGTGTTTCTTCGTTTGTCTAGTCTCATGCGGGAAAAGTGGTGCTGAGGAGCTGCACTCCCTCAGCTGCTGTTGTTTTCACTCCCAACCCTTTGCCTACCTCCTCCCCCACCGTTCCACCCCTTCCGCTTTCACTCAACTGATCTTTAGTTCTTCACGAGACCTGAGACAGCTTATCTGCTTCGAGGACACAGCTGCACTGGGTTCTTCAGACAGGTGACGGTAGCGGGATGTGGCCACCCACACTGACCCTGGATCTGCTCCTGCTGGTCAATTTGTTCCTTGGGGCCCATGGTGAACAAATGCATTACAGACCTCAGAACGGCACGCTTGAATGCATCCGCCGGGTAAGACTTCATATTTTGACTTCCAGCTTACTGTATCAACATGTAAGGAATATATGGTGCTGTTTTATCAGTCCCGCAAAGCATTAATGTTAGATTCATAAGGCAATATTATGAAAATCCAAAACAATACTATGTAAATATTATAGTGCGCACACTAGATGTTTTTTGTTTTTGTTGGAATCAAAAAGAAAGTTTAATACACCTTTTTTCATACTTAAAAAAAAAGACTTAAATGTTTTACCATGTTTTACAGAAGACAACTATTAAAATGCTATTCAATGTAACTATAGTTTATATACAAAAAAAAAAAATCTTGTCAAGCATATTTAGAACCAGAATGATTAGCTGGATATATAAGGATCACAGTGTGGCCCTAAAACAAATTAATTGTAATTGTAAATATAATTATATATCTTTATCAGCCTTTGCCACTGTACCTCAAACCTCCAGGTTTTACACATTTTAGTCTTTGAAAATACAGTACAATTTAGTATGTACACGTTTTTTTATATATATATCAGTGCAGGTCAGAATAAGTATTTTGTTTCTTTTTTTACGTAAAAAAAGAAACTATATATAAAAATATCTATATATATATATTCCTGTTATAAATATATTTAATTCCTAACAGTCATTCTTCCTTTTACTCATTTGTCATGCTTCTTGAAGATTTATAAGCCTGTCTTCTGTACCTGTTTTTCTGGTTTCTTCAGATCATGAAGATCATGTGAGGGTTTTTTATAGTATCTTTCAGCCTTATTTAGTTTGATGATTATAGCACGAATCATAGTATTTGTATGTTTAAACGCTTACAAAGATGTACATCAAAGTCCGCTCTGGTTTTTTAAATTGCTATTACATGATCAGCATAAGAATTTAAATAAAAAAGTTGGAAGCAAGAAATCTGGCCTTTTGTACGAAGCAGTTCACAAGGTCATGTCACACATTTACTAATGAATTACATACACTGCATCACTAAATGAAAACATTTGGAGAAACATGTTTACATTTTCTTTCACAGCAATCAGTGTTGAAATATACCAAAAGGATGACTTGTATTTGTCCATTTATTTAGAATTGTTTGTGACCGCACACACGTGTTGTCTAAAAACGAATGAAGCAGTCATACACTGGTTGCGTGATGTTAGATCGTTACTCTCTCTGTTGGACTTGTACCTCCAGTTGTTCCGATAATTTCACTAAATAAAACAAGCTGTTGTGCCGTATAATCATTTGCAGCAGTTCTGGGAATCACTTTCATATCTTGATTTTCTCGAGCCAAGCTAGAATTTGAATAAATATGTTTGTTCTTTTCAGCTGCTTTCCAAGAAGAGCTCATTATGATTTTTTTTATGTCTTATGTTCGTTAAAGAGCCTGTCCGATGTTTTTGACTGTTTTTAACTATGACAACATCATCTCCAAGTCTTCTAGTTTTCAACATCGTACCTCATTGTCAATCTACATAAGCTGTACTAAATTACACGTGACTGTGAAATTGTTGTATTTGTGTTATAGATACAAGCATCTACAATATTGCAAGTAGTGTTGTAAAAAGCCATGTAAAATAACATCATTTAATTTACACTTATAATATAATTTACACTTTTAATGGAGATTTACACTTAAAGATTTTCCCCAAACCATATAAAAGTACAAGGGATTTCACTAGGTGTGAAAATAAATAGCTCATTAAGACAACAACAGCACATTTAGTGTTACTATGTAGTAACTCCTCTCATTGGCCAGGTTGTGTGCCTTGGCCTTGTCACTCTTTTCTAGGTCAGGAAACCCCAGAGGTTTGCCAACATTATGTTCACGCACCGCGCAATATTCAGATTGAATTTGAAGCCAGTGAAGAACCAACCTATGATGCCGTTACTGTGTCATGGAACCCGAGCCAATACGGTAATAAAGACACAAAACGTCTGTCTGTCTGTCTGTCATTATATTAATCAAAATAAATTAGTTTATATATATATATATATAAAACTGAAACATGGATCTGGGCTGGTGGTGCTTTAAATGTTAATCATTTTTCCAAAATTCATTTGACCAAATTAATGCATAAAATCGACAGCCCTACATCCTATATCTTTTAAATGGTTAGCAATTTAGTGTGAGTCCTGTTTTTTTCTTTATGGCTTTCAATTGCATGTGTCCAATTACTGAAGTCTGAAGTCATATTTCCACAGGTGTTGTATCACTCAGATCCCTTCACGCATCTGTCTTTGGATAGCGAGTATGCTGTGACTGTCATGGCACTGCCCATTCCTGAGCGGTGGGATCAGTTCTATCAGAGGAAACAGTTTTTTACACGCAGTAAGTTAAAAAAACAAACCCTGCAAGCTATTACCGATGTTGACAACCTGCCACTGCATGCTTAGGGAATCAGTTGTCAAAGCTTGCGTTGTAATAAACCTGTCAAATTCTTCTTGTGTGTTTTCAGCATGTCCTGAAAAAAATGGTCTCGAAGAGTGTAAGAAAGGTAAGTGTTGTTGTTATCATACATCTTCTGGGTGTTTGTTGTTCTTGGCACCAGATGTGCGCATTCATGTATGCTCTATCAATCATTATAGACTGGTATCCCAGATACGTTGAGGTCCACCAGGAGAGCCGGGACGTTTATGTGACCTTTAACCTTGCACCTGAGAACTTCAAAGTGCGTCAGTATTTTTCATCATGTTTCGGAGGCGGCCTGCGGAATTACACAAGCATCAAACCAGTAGGTTTTGTTAACAATATATACGTTTGAACAATATCTGTAACGCAGATGTTGTTGTTATTTGCTGAAGTGTAATGTGAGTGTATAATTAAAATAAAAGAAATGCTTACATGTTAATTATTAAATCATGTTCTTCTAGGATTTCAGTCTCAATAAGACACATCACACGTACCGATTGCAGAATCTCCAAGTGGGTACGAACTACACCTGCGAGGTGAGTCTTCATTTTGCTTTAGTTTACCCTGTTATTAAATCGTAAGTTATGTAATTTTATCTCTCATTCAGGCGCAACCATTCAGACAAACAGAAAACTCTGTGCCAATAGGCTTCTGCAAATAAGTAGTTGTGCAGTTTTTGCTTTCATTTTCTAAATATACAACTTCCAGCTGTTTTTTTTACAACAGCAATTTATGACTTTATTTATTACATGTTGAGTAGTTTCTTGTACTTTTTCTCTCCAGATTGCTGCAGATGTTGTGGATGCAGTCAGGAAAACATTCATTGTTGTAGTAAAACATAGTTCTGAAGGTATGTTGAACCAGCAATAAAAAAAAATCACATTTACGCTCTTAAAAATAAAGGTGCTTCACGATGCCATAGAAGAACCTTTTTGTCTAAATGGTTCCATAAAGAACCTTTAACATCTGAAGAACCTTTCTGTTTCAAAAAATGTTCTTAGTGGTGAAAGAAGGTTCTTCAGATTATAAAAAGGTAAGAAAGAGATTGAATGGATTTGAATGAATGGTTCTTTGTGGAACCAGAAATGGTTCTTCAATGGTATCGCTGTGAAGAACCTTTTAAGCACCTTTATTTTTAAGAGTGTAGTGTAAACCGATAAAGGCATGTTCAATGACAAAGAGGAAAAAATCTCTTACATACACTGCTTTCAGCAAGTACAATATCTGCTTGTGGAGAAACATGCCAGGCAGCTTTTAAAGCGACAACACCCACTGAAACTTACTTCAATGAAAAACCCTGTGTCATAATTGTTTTGGTATTTTTCTCCTCTCACGATCAGAGCCGCCAATCTCACGCTTCACAGAGAGCTCTTCACTAATGGTGCTCTTGTCCGTGGGAATCCTGCTTGCTGCTACCGCACTGCTCACCTTCATTGTTGTCTACAAGAAAAGACTCAAAAAGAAAATGGTCCAGACCAAAATGAGACCAGGTTCGAGTTTTATAATTATACATCAAACTGGTCATCGCCAAAACTGTTAAGCAACAGTTCTTTGGAATTTTGTTTTCTACCCTTTATTGAAGATTTTGGGTCACGCTTTATTTTAATGTTCAATTCTCGCTATTAACATCCCATTAACTATGACTTTTGCCTCAATAAACTCCTAATTTGCTGCTTATTAACAGTTAGAAAGGTAGTTGTTAAGTTTAAGTATTGGGTAGGATTAGGGATGTAGAATATGGTCATGCAGAATATGCTTTATAAGTACTAATAAACAGCCAATATGTTAATAATAGGCATGCTAATTAGCAACTAGTAAATAGTTAGAATTGGTCCCTATACTAAAGTGTTTCCAGATTAGGGCTATAAATGTTTATGAGGTGTTTTTCCACTAAAATGTCCGTGTTGTTTTGTACTAATGGGGAATTGGGTTGTTTTTTCCTATTTGTCAGAGATCATTGAACAGTACTATGACAAAAAACTGGATGAAGGACAGTGCGTTTTGCTGGACAGAGCCACCTGCCCCCCTCGCCTCCTGATTTGCTATTCAAGTAATGATGGTCCTGCCCACGTCAGAGTCGTGCTTCAACTGGCTGCGTTTTTGCAAAAGCACATGGGTACCCAAGTAAGTGCATCAAGATTAAATCAGACAAAACATGGTGTTGCTTATTTTAAGGTCATGAAATGCTAAATTACATTTGTTTAAGATTAATAGACATTTTATGAATTAATAGATATGTATCTTCTGCACGCTCTTGAAAACAGTGATATATCACGCATTATTTTGAATATATAAGGAGAAAGTGGATATTTTACTTTTTTTTTTTTTTTGGTATTACAATATGGTATTACAATATTATTAACAGTATTAAAATTCTATTTTGTTGTTTTGTCTATCAGCATCTCAATTAAAAAATAAATAAGATAGTTTTACAAATGATAGAAATAAATAGAATTTACACATAAAAAAATTGAATTAATGGAATCCATTAAAAATGGTGTCTATACAAGGTTATTTACATTTCTTGTTAAAGGGTTAGTTCACCCAAAAATTTAAATTCTGTCATTAATTACTCACCCTTGTGTTGTTCGAAAACCCGTAAGACCTCTGTTCATCTTCGGAACACAATTTAAGATATTTTATATGAAATCTGAGGGCTCTCTGACCCTCGCCACACGCTCGTGTCATGGTACTGTCATGAACGCGTGTCCAAAGTGACGCAGTAGAGATGAAAATGTGGAATAAAGTCCTTATTTTTGTACATTTTGCAAAAATGTATTCTCGTAGCTTCGTAACTTTACAGTTGAACCACTGATGTCACACGGACTGCTTTGTCGATCATCTTGGTACTTTTCTGGACCTTGAACGTGGTAGTTACCTTGCTGTCTATGGGAGGGTCAGAGAGCCCTCAGATTTCATATAAAATATCTTAAATTGTGTTCCAAAGATGAACGAAGGTCTTACGGGTTTCGAGCAACACGAGGGTGAGTAATTAATGACAGAATTTAAATTTTTGGGTGAACGAACCCTTTAATTCTTCTTTTTCTGTTTAGGTGCATTTGGACTTATGGGAGGCCTTGAGTATTATGGAGGAGGGCAGTATGGGGTGGCATTGCAGGAGATTGAACGAGTGTGACTTTGTGTTGGTCATCTGCTCACAAGGTCTCCTTCAGAATCAGAAGCAGCAGTCTGAGGATGAGGAACCATTAGAGAACACTGCTTTGGCAATGGTTTCCATGATCGGAGAGGAGTTGTGCCGTGCCAAAGCGTTAGGTCGAGACCTCTCCAAATACATGGTGGCCACTTTTGAGTACTCACAAGAGTCTGATATCCCCTCGGCACTTGGTCTTGCTTCAAGATACACCTTGACTAAAGACCTACCCTTGCTCTTCTCTCATCTTCACGGAGTGGCTTTGCAGAAGCCCGGAGTTTACCTACAGGTGGAGAACATTTCAGAAAGTGGGTACTGTAAACTCCCAGCTGGGGCTGCACTACAGCTGGCCATCCAGGAGGCCACGGCACAGTTCTCTGAAGAGGAACATGTAGGAATTCCTGTCATTTCATAAGGACTGCCTCAATTAATTGACTCACTTCATCATTCTAATGAAGCAAAGGGAAGAGTGTTATTTGTCTTTGTGTTGGTCATCTGCTCACAAGGTCTCCTTCAGAATCAGAAGCAGCAGTCTGAGGATGAGGAACCATTAGAGAACACTGCTTTGGCAATGGTTTCCATGATCGGAGAGGAGTTGTGCCGTGCCAAAGCGTTAGGTCGAGACCTCTCCAAATACATGGTGGCCACTTTTGAGTACTCACAAGAGTCTGATATCCCCTCGGCACTTGGTCTTGCTTCAAGATACACCTTGACTAAAGACCTACCCTTGCTCTTCTCTCATCTTCACGGAGTGGCTTTGCAGAAGCCCGGAGTTTACCTACAGGTGGAGAACATTTCAGAAAGTGGGTACTGTAAACTCCCAGCTGGGGCTGCACTACAGCTGGCCATCCAGGAGGCCACGACACAGTTCTCTGAAGAGGAACATGTAGGAATTCCTGTCATTTCATAAGGACTGCCTCAATTAATTGACTCACTTCATCATTCTAATGAAGCAAAGGGAAGAGTGTTATTTGAGAACAGTCCCTTTACTGACGGATTCCACCAGGACTTCCTTGGGAGCCACTAGTACTTATCTAACGTTCCTGATTTACATCTTTTGAATGTCAATGGAGAAGAGTTTTGTATGGAAAAGCACCTTCTAGTTGTAGCTCAGTGGCATCTTGGGTGAATTTAGGTTATTGTGAAAAACATATAAGAGGGATGTTGAAGTATATTGACGTTATTGAATGCTGTGAACGATTTTTTTCATATAAATGTGTATTTATTTTGTCTTATTTTTGTTCTGTTGCTTATGTTCATGCATGTTAAACATCATGTTACAGTGAATATTCCTAGTAATTGCATGCACTTCCACTACAAATTATAGTCTTTCTTCTACAAATTGAAAGAGGACACTTTCGATGTATTGCTGTGAATGACTTTAAATTCTGTAGTTTGCTGACCTGAAGTGTTATTTTTTAATTACATTTATTATATTGTATGTAAGGTCAGTTTCTCACAAATGTATTGTTTTGCAACAATCTGTATTTGTATAACATGAAAGGGAAAAACACTACATTTTAATGTGACAAAATACCTCAACAGCAACAACAGTGCATTGTCCTACACTATAATAATGAAAGGAAATCCAGACATACCTGTGTATAAGGTAATGCATTAATCGTTACATAAAATGTTTATGAAACTATATAAATGCATGATGTTTTACAAATAAACTTTCATTGCTTTTGTAAAAAAAAAAAAGCTGGGGTTATTTTGTCCGACTGATATATGATGTTTTTGTATTGGTATACAATCTGAAACAGCTGGCTCTTCACACAAAATACCCCTATTAGAAAGCCTTGATTTATGAATATGCAATGTAGCATGCCACAACATCAAGTTTATTGCATAAAATGGTTTGCATGTGATCATTGGCAAAGAATTCAAACACCACATCTTTCCACAATACAGTAAACCAATCGTAAATTCCATTGCCACTAAATCTTCAGAAACTTGGCAACACCAACAAAGATGAGCAAACTTTCATCATTATACACACAAAAATTGACGTAGATGTTATTTTTAAACTTTCACCCTTGGAAGCAAAGTTTCCTTACTTTAGCAAAGGAAAACCAGTCTCCTCTTGGCTTATATCGAAATCCTCCGACATTCTTCTTTACAAATCCTCGTTTTGTACTTCTAATAAGTGGCCGGTGTTTTGTTTTGATCTCTCCGCTGCACTTCCGCGTTCATCACTTCTGAGCGGCGCATGCGCAAAGCTGACCTCATACGTCATCCGCCCAGAGCTGCTTCTACTTACAACAGTGAGCGCAAGCTACATTAAAGTGATTATTACATTTTAAATATGGATATTTTTCTTACAAAAACGCATCGAGTCGCTACAGGAGGCCTTTGTTCACCCCCCGGAGCCATGTGAGACACTTTTTTTTAATGGAGCTTGCTTCCCCCCCCCCCCCCCCCCCCATGTGAGACACTTTTTTTTATGGATGGGTGCATTTTAATTAAGTGCTTTTGGACTGAGGCAATGCAACACCCTCTGAGTGCCATGAAACAGCTTGAAAGATCAAAGACCATTTTTTATATAACTCTGACTGGATTCGTCTGAAAGAAGAAAGTCATATACCCCTAGGATGACTTGAGGGTGAGTAATTTATGGGCTAATTTTCATTTTTGGGTGAACTAACCCTTTAAGGTCAATTTAAAATGAAATCTTTTACTTTGGGCTGCACTTTCTTGTTCCACGTGTTTTCTATTAAACTATTCCAGTAAATAATCACAGGAGTCCCATTGGAGCAATAATCAGATTGTTTCTACAAGAATATGCTAAACTTAACTGCAGAGTTGGATCAATTTAAACTGGTAATAAGGGAACAATTAACATAAAAAAAACCAGCTTAACACAGACTAAAATGCTTTCCTGGTCTCATCTGGTCTCCAATCCTGGTCAGGCTAATCTAAATCCAGCAAACCACCTTAGGCTGCTTTTGTATAGCAGAGATGGAAATTCTTTTTGAGAAATGGGAACTGGAAAATGATCAAAACATTCCTGATAACTACACAAATCACACTGAACACCTCCAAAAAATTGAACACCTTCAACATTAGCTTACTCGCCAGAAGAATGTCATAGTCAAGCCATGTTTGAAGGAATAAAGCTTTTCTTATAGAGCATGTTATCTATATATTATATTAACATTTTCTTACAGACAGTGCTAGGTAACTGATTTCATGTAATCTGGATTACGTAATCAGATCCCAAAAACTAAGTACTTTTTATTGCATTAGATTACATTTTAAAATACTTGTAATCACAGTAACTTTTTATTGATTATATGATTATATACTATTTACACATTGGCAAAAAAATATTCATAATTTATCTGATGATTCTCCCTAATTCTTCTTTTTCATCTTTTAAATGTTGCTTTATAAAATATCATACTTCTTATATACCTGTGCATATTCAAATATTTATTATTTTTAGTGTTTTATTTTGATTATGTTCAAATATTTTAAGTTTACATTTTTATGATTTAAGTCATTCGCTTTTTATTAAACTCACAAACTTGACAATGTAATGCACTGTAATGCACTTTATGTTGTTAATAACAATGAATGGAATATATTTTCTTTTTCTTTTTATATCACTATGGTACAAGATTGTCCTAGTTAAATCAATGTGATAAATTAGGTTAAAAGTAACCTAAAATTAGTCTGAATATATGACCTAAAATGTGTAATGTGATGGATTACTACATTAGTCAACATTTGAAGTGGATTAAAACCTTTCATCAAAGTTGTCCTAAAACCTAAAAACCAAAATGCGTTCTGGTCCTTTGATGAACTTTTTTTTGCTCCACTTCAGATGTTAACTACTATAATTACAATTCTTGTAATGTCATTTGTAGGACTACAATTTGTTAGTAATCTACCCAGCACTGCTTACATGGTCGTATGCAATATTTATGTAGGCTAAACCAAACCTGTCAATAAAAAGCGGCCTGTATTGATCATAAACTGCCAGGTTTATCTAGTAAAATACGACAAAATAATAAAATATCAATATTGATTCATAGGATGGTTTTAGTATCATGTAAATTGATGAACGCCACTATGGTGAAAGCTTGGCTCATTAATATTAATGAACCTACGCATCCTGCTCCAGGAAAGCAACGTCGCTTAAAAATAATGAATATTCATTAGCTTAGCCTTCGTCGTTATAGACAGCAGCGTAATGAATATTCATTAGCAGCTGCTCTCTAGCACCTCCCCTCCATATTCCTTCACACTTTCCATATCCCTTCCTTCATTCATCCGCACTGCCCACCTCGTCCACAGGCATCATGGTGCTCGATTTAGACCTGTTTCGCACCGACAAAGGCGGCGATCCTGAAATCGTGCGGGAAACCCAGAGGAAACGGTTCAAAGATGTGTCTCTGGTGGATAAACTGGTCGAGGCGGACACAGAATGGAGGAAATGTGAGTAGCGGCTAACGCTAAAGCTATTGAAACACATGACAGCCTGTGAATGAAAACAGATTGTGACACGTATAACAGATCTGTTCATAAACATTAAGCCTTTACAATGTAAAACATACACTAATTGAACTATAGCACATGATAAAGTTCACATTAAATGTGTATAAATGTTCAGAAACCGCATTGCCGGTGTATTGTAGCATTGACGCTAATAGTTATCACAGCTGTCATAGCGTGTTTAACCTTTTTTTCTTTATTTAATGAAAGTAGTATGTGCTATTATGAGCTTAATGTATGTGTATATGATATATTATTTGGAGAGGTATGAGTATGTATTGATTAAATGTGCCGCAGGAGGATCTGATGCAATCTCTGTGTCAGTGAAAGGGAGGAGCTGCTGACTGGCAGTGCTGTTGTGTGTCTTGACTTGCCAAAATATTAGAGAATGACAGGTTGTCAATTTAATTTGCTATTCATTTACATCCATCTAAAAGTCTCACTAGTAAGAGATTTGAGCTTGGTATGCTTTAACATGGATCACATAGAAGCAAGTGATCCTTAAATGAATTGCTTTATTCTTTAGATAACTCTGGTTATTATGCTTTTGGGTGATTCTTGTGAAAGCTGGCAATAACGTGTCCAGGATAAAATCAAAATTATATTTTGAAGAAATTAAATGAATCCTTTACAGTTAATTGCTTGTGACATTATTTTGACAATTAAGCACCCCACCAATTCTTTTTTTTTTGCAATATAGAGAAATTGCAAATTATGAATACGTAATTGTCATCTCTGTTTTATGATGGATTAGAATTATTTATATAATATTTGAAGAGTTTTAATATTTTTTTAAATTTCAGTTTGAGTCATTTCAGTATTTTAACTTAAACTTATTTCAGTTAGTTACCCATGCAACATTTCTAATATTAATTTCAAGTCACCCTGAAATCACTTTTTTTTTTGTGGAATATTGAATCTAAAACCTTCATGGAATTAGAACAGACAAATGAACCATACTATGTTGTTTAACCATACTGTTATAAACACTGTCATAACAGTGTTTCTCTTACCCAGGATGCTGATAATAAAGTGGAATGCACCTGGGGCGACTGTACGGTGCAGAAAAAGTACTCTCACGTGGACCTGGTTGTCATGGTGGATGGATACGAAGGGGAAAAAGGAGCCATAGTGGCTGGAAGCAGAGGATACTTCCTCAAGGTTTGTTTAACCCTCTGGTATTGTTCATTTGAAAGTCACACTCGTGGTCAAAACTGACCGGGGGCCATAATCATGTAATCATTTTCTTTTTGGGAAATGAATATACGACTATTTCATTTCAAAAATGTTTTTTCTTTAATATTTTGCAGGTTTTTCATGTTACTAATTAATATTCATATTTAAATTCTGGACTATTTTCTGTATAAAATGTAAAAATTATTTTATATAATTTTTCAATTAATGCAGTGTTTAAGATAAAAATAGAGCAAAAGTATTTAAAATCCATTGAATTGAGGCAGATATGTTCCACATTGTGGAAAAAAAAAGAAGAAGAAAATCATGTGTCATACCATGGTGTAGCCATCTGATGCCTGTATAGCCATATACTGTATATTCAGTGCTGTGTAATCATTAGTTACTGAGCAGTGTTTTCAGGCATAATTGCTTAAAGGTCCACTGAAGTGCTTTGAAACACGCACCGTTATTCTATGTGTTGACGTCAGGTTAACTGAAACAGGAAGACAGGGTGGGACATATCAAGAAGCCCCGCCCCCTTTTTAAATTAGCCAGTAGCGTTCGTTTATATCACAGTTTGGGCTAGAGCCATTGAGCTCGGTAAAGCCACATTTGACGGTATGACAGCCACAATCTCATCCATATTGCTTCAAAATATAGCATTCTATGTAAAATTCAAATGGGGCCGACTCGCGCATATGATCCGCTCCGTACTATCATGTCTCTGGACCAGAGCACACTGTGTGCGCGGTGCGTCAGTTAGCGTGACAGCACGAAACCAGACTTATTTTGCCCCAGTGTAAAGCATATTTACACTGTCTGAATCGTTCACCGTACAGAAAATACAAATCCTGTGAACGAGTGACCGATCTCAGCCGGCACTTCAGCGTCTATTTATAGTGCAGGGGGCTTCGGATTCTAGAGAGCATTTGATTGGACAAAGAAAATTGAGATGAGAAGCTGAAGTACGAAGTGACATCAAAAAAAATCGTTGAGCCATTTTGGTGGAAGTGACGAACTCCAAGCTTTGAATGCTTATATCTTCTTAATGCGAATTTTGTCACTGTTTTGGAGCACACTGGCTTATAGATAACCTTAAGACTAACATATTGATACTAACACCCAAAAAACTTTAACTTTGATTTTAAAATTTTGTCACCCCTTAATTGCTGTGCACTTTTTTGTATGCATTGAGGCCAATTTGTAGATTGTACACACAAAAACATCTGCATTATTTTTCTATTTATGCTTATTTCCCATTTCCTGTGGCAGTCATTTTTGACACAAGTGTGACTTTTTTTTCTTTAATGACCATTTAGCTTTTTCAAATAAAGACCACAATTTTTTGGGGGTCACAGAGTTTGATTCCATTCTGATGACATTTTTTTTGTGCATTGTTAAACTATGCAAGTATGTAAACCAAAGGAAAACTGCACTGCTAAACATCTTAAGCCCATTTTTGCTTTGTTGCACAATATTTAAACCCGTTCCACTGCCAGTTCTTTGAAACAAACTACCCAAAAAGCTTTTTTGTAAATATCATGGCTGATGTGTTCTATTTCAGGGGCCTTTAGTTTTTTTGGAACAGGCTTTAATTAACTACGCACTGCGGATCCTGTACAGCAAGAACTACAACCTTCTGTACACACCCTTCTTCATGAGGAAAGAAGTCATGCAGGAGGTCGCTCAGCTCAGCCAGTTTGACGAGGAGCTCTACAAGGTTTGACCTACATCTGTTACTTTATGTAGCCATTGATTTGACATTTTGATTGAATTATTTTTACACAATAAAAGTATATAACTTTGATGTGAGGAGTATTTATTGATTCATCTGACCCATAGCAATGGCAGAGTATTTCAAAATCTCATACCATCAAGCTAGAACCACTTAATGCAATTAATAAAACCAAAAAAATGTATGAATGTTATATAGATATTTTATATAAGATAACATATATAGAATATTATTTTGTACTTTATTTATTTTGTTATATATATATACATTTTATATTACAACAAAAACAAATAAAATATTTACAAATTATTTTAATTATATTACAAAGTAAATTTTGTTATGCTGTATATGTGTTAGATAAAGTTGTGGGGGTCCTGTAACTGATACATTGAAATAAAGTGTTCAAACAAACAGATTCATTGAGATGAATCAGACAGATGGCCAGCTGCTTTAAATGAAAAGACCCTCTACAGAGTCTTAATTCAAACTCACAAAGAATTACAGCGTTTCCTGTAATGTGTTTGTTCAGGTGATCGGGAAGGGGAGCGAGAAGTCTGATGACAATACAGTGGATGAAAAGTATTTGATTGCCACATCAGAGCAGCCAATCGCCGCCTTCCTGAGAGATGAGTGGCTGAAGCCAGAAGACCTTCCCATCCGCTATGCCGGCTTCTCCACCTGCTTCAGACAGGAAGTGGGCTCTCACGGCAGAGACACACGTGGGATCTTCAGGGTCCATCAGTTTGAGAAGGTTCGAGCTACTTTTATCACTGAAATAGTGAATGAACAATGAAATATTAATGTGCATTTAGATGACTTGATTTCATTACAAAAATACAAGACCACTAGCCAAATCAGCATATTTTGCAGGTAATAATGAGAAGAACAAACTGTATAATAACTAAATCACAACCTCTTTTCATCGCTTTCCAGATTGAGCAGTTTGTCTATGCCTCTCCTTATGACGGGAAGTCCTGGGAGATGTTTGATGAGATGATTGGAACTGCTGAAGAGTTTTATCAGTCGTTGGGAATCCCCTACCGCATTGTCAACATTGTATCAGGTTGGTTCACTTCACCCTTTATTTTCATCGAGAGTGCCATTGGGCACCTTTTGTTGGAAAGCAATAAAAGCTTTTCACAGCTTCCCATAACAAAGCTTCATATATATTGTTTGCTTTTATCTCACAGGTGCTTTGAACCATGCGGCTAGTAAAAAGCTGGATTTAGAGGCTTGGTTCCCAGGCTCCCAGGCTTTTAGAGAGCTTGTGTCATGCTCAAACTGCACAGACTACCAGGCTCGCCGCTTACGAATTCGCTACGGGCAGACCAAGAAAATGATGGACAAGGTACAGTGTTTCCCATACATTGATTTATTTGTGGCGGCCCGCCACTATCAAAACTGACCGCCACAAATAGATTTTCCAAAAGGCTTTGACTTCATTGAATAAACATGAGCACTGCATGTTTCAAAATCGAAACCCAATGCCAGTGTTTTTATATCACTGTATTTCTGAAGGAAACCGACTGTCTTCCAATTCTGGATGTCATTTTCATTTCATCTTGTGTGTAATGCCTGATAAAGCAGTGTTTGTGAGCGGAGTGCTGCTTTGTGTACAACCATTACCGGGGAAACCGCTATCTCTCCCGCTCTAAAGCCTCATTCAGATTGTCAGCCCAAATCTGATTTTTGTGCAAATCCGATCATATTTAGATAGTCTGGATGGCAACGAACTACATGAAATACGATTTGTGCAAATCTGTTTCAAGCTACATTCGTATGTGGTTTGGAACCCTATTCAAACCCGCATTTCTGGAAATCCGTTTCAGTCTGACCGCTCGAATCGGATTTAGCATAGCTTTTTCACGTCCTCACGCCACGTAAAACGTAAACACGTCAGACATTTGTGTAAAAAACGTGCTGCATGTCTTTGCAGAAACAAGCTTGTGTCGTTGCGAAGTGCAAGTCAAGCGGAAAAACACAATATACTACTAGTATATGCACCTCTTTGAGTAGCGGAGATGGCAGCACAGAATAAAGGCGCACATTCCAGCTTCCTGAGTTTCTGATGCTGCCTCACAAGACAAAATATAATGCAGCGCAACCGTGATGGCAGCATGTTGTCATGTCGTAAGACAACATCTGCATTGCAAACTGTATTGCTGTTATTGTTGTTTTTAGCGTAGGCATAACGCAACTGCATTGCCATAGAAACCAATGCACATTCCGTAAAATGAAAGAGCACATGTGGACACAAATCGGATATGAACCGTTGCGATACACTGTGTGGACAGTCAGTTATTCAAATCAGATTCCATATGGATATGCAGAAAATCGGATTTGGGCTGACATTCTGAAAGAGGCTTAAATGTGCCTCCTGTTGGCAGAAAATGAATTTGCATAAGTCTGTGGGAAACACTGAGGTACAATGCTACTCCACAGTTCTGAGTAAGGATTCTGGGTAATCTGTATTTACTGTATCAAGCTGGTTTCATTGGTCATTGTGTCTGTTCTCTTAAAGGCTGAGTTTGTGCACATGCTAAATGCCACCATGTGTGCGACCACTCGTGTTATCTGTGCTATCCTGGAGAACTTTCAGACAGAGGAAGGCATCATTATTCCAGAACCTCTCAAGGCATTCATGCCTCCAGGTGAGTATCACTAAATATGGATCTACTAATCTTGATTTTGGTCAAGTTTGGCTCAGTCTTATACTAAATGTATGAAAAAGACTTGAGAGGTGCTAGTTGTTTTTTATTGGGATGGCGTAGCATATTTGTTAAAGATTATATTGAGAATCACAAGGAATTTAACAATTCTGGTTCCGCTTTCGATACTGGTTCTACTGAATGCTTCCTGGTGCTAGAGCTGTATGTTTTTGATTTGCAAGAAGTTATTCATAAGAATTATTAGTTCAGGAATCAGGCAACACTGCTTTGTGTTAAATTTTCTAAAAAAGAACCAACTCATAAAAGTAATTCCTTTGGGAATCAGATAACACTTTTTGATTTACTATGAAGAACCAGCTCATAAGAGACATTCTTTCGGGAAATAGGCCACACTTTTCATGCTGCAAGTTCTTCATTCGCTCAAAAGAACTGACACATAAGAGAGATATGTCCTTCAGGAATGAGACCACACTGGCTACACTACATGCTTTTGGTTCGCTCAAAAGACCCGACTCATAAGAATCATTAATTTGGGAATTGGATGACATTGGTCATGCTGCATGTTTTTGATTCACTATAAAGTACCGGCTCATAAGAGTCATTCATTTGGGAATCTGACAACACTTGTGCTGCATGTTTTTGATTCACCCAAAACAAACCAATCATAAGATTAATTTCTTCAGTAATCAGACCACACTGGCTGTGCTGTATGTTTTTGATTCACCATAAAGATCCAGTCCATTAGAGTCATTCCTTGGCTCAAAAGATTAATTTGTTCTGCTATATCAGACTACACTGGTCATGCTGTAGTAGTAGTTGTCATACATCTCAAGATATGTGAGCTATGAATAGACTCTTTAGATCATTCAATGTTTGTATATTATGTTTTCTCTTATACAATATACCAACTGTCTTATCTCAATATTATGGTTTCTTTACTCAGGTTTAACAGAGATGATCAAGTTTGTGAAGCCAGCCCCCATTGACCAGGAGGCAGCCAAGAAGCAGAAGAAACAGCAGGAAGGAGGGAAGAAGAAGAAACAGCAGGGTGGTGACGCTGATCTAGAGAACAAAGTGGAGAACATGTCAGTCAATGACTCCTAGACCTCCTTCAATCCCAGCCAATCATAATGGTTCTTTACAAGCCCTCTATTTTGTGTACCCTATTCACAATCATTGTCCACTGAAACCGTCATGTCCCTGCCTCAGTTTATTTCCTCTGGGACAGTCCTACTATGGTGATGTCGATGGTGTCATGTTAAATAATGTTATCTCATGTCATTCTCAATTCAGTTTCCTATAGTGGGATCTTTGAAATCTTCAATTAAAAATGTATGGTGACAGACATTAGCCATTAGACTGAAATGCCTTTATGGCAGTGTAATTACCTGAGGCATTGTATTATAATTCTGCTGTTCAATTAAAGAGAACATGCATGGTCATAACAGTTAGTACTGGGATTATTCTGCGTCAGTGCCACATTAGAGGTGGGAGTTTTAGGACTTTCTGAATGGAAATCAGTTATTTGATTTGACTTGCGCTATAACTTAAAGGTAATTACTGATTACTGTGCACTTACTATTCACATTTTCACAAATGTCAAAGCAGTCAAAAATGCAGCTTCCTCTTATTCACGTCCGTCTTTTCCTTCATAGAAACATTACTACTTGTGATTTGTCTATAAAACAGGGAATGTTATTATATGTACAGTACTCGCTTATTATGATGCCTTGTGTGAGGAGTATGATGGCATTTGAGAATAAATCAATACCTGAAAGAGAACATTGTCTGGTGTCTGAATTATATTTTGTGTCATGCATTTGTTGAAAGTGTTAATATTGTGTTATGGGTGTTAAATGTAAAAGGTTAATAATATCTCATATCTGGTAATTATAGTAGATAGAATAAGTTGCACACTTCTATTTGAAGTTACAAAATTGGGAATGTAAGAACAAGGAATCAACAATATACCAAATTAACTTTCCGATTACAAGCAGCCAACATTAATATTAGTTACCTTGTGCAGGTGATTTAGAAAGTTTGTTTATTTCATATGCCTACAAAATTGACTTTTAAGCAGTTTATATTGTGATAAAAACTACACTCATTCGGCTATTACACTCGTTCACATCCTCTTCACTCTGAGGCAGAAGTCTCCAAACTCATCCTTTCTAATCATCCTACTAGTCCGTTTGATCCTATTCCATCTCATCTCCTTTAAGCCATTTCTCCTGAGGTTGTACCTGCACTCACATCATTAGCACATCCCTTCACACTGGTGTTTTTCCCTCAGGATTCAGACAGGCTTGTATAACCCCACTACTTAAGAAACCCACCCTTAACCTATCTCTTTTAGAGAACTACAGACAGGTTCCCCTTCTTCCTTTCATTGCAAAAACAGTTGAATGAGCTGTGTTCAACCAAGTCTCTGCCTTTCTCACACAGAACAACCTCCGTCAACCCTATTGGCAAAGAGCATCTCAGGAACCGCACTCCAGTGGTTTGAGTCTTACCTTTCAGATAGATCCTTCAAGGTATGTTGGAGAGGTGAGGTGTCCAAGTCGCAACATCTAACTACTGGTGTGCCTCAGGGCTCAGTTCTTGGACCACTTCTCTTCTCTGTCTACATGGCATCACTAGGCTCTGTCATTCAGAAACATGGCTTTTAATATCACTGCTATGCTGATGACACTAGACTCTATCTCTCATCTGCTCACATCCCAGCTTGTCTAACAGAAATTTCTTGCTGGATGAAGGACCATCACCTTCAACTCTACCTTGCCAAGACAGAACTGCTTGTGGTTCCAGCAAACCCTTCATTTCATCACAATTTCACCATCCAGTTAGGCACATCAACCATAACTCCTACAAAAACAGCCAGAAACCTTGGAGTTGTGATTGATGATCAGCTGACTTTCTCAGACCACATTGCTAAAACTGCCCGGCCCTGCAGATTTGCTTGATTCAACATCAAGAAGATCAGGGCCTTTCTTTCGGTACTCCTTGTTCAAGCTCTTGTTCTGTCCAGGCTGGACTATTGCAATGCTCTCTTGGCAGGTCTTCCAGACAGTTCTATCAAACCTTTACAAATAATCCAGAACGCGGCAGCAAGATAAATTTTTAATGAGCTGAAAATAATGCATGTCACACCTCTGTTCATCAATTTGCACTGGCTACCAGTAGCTGCTCGCAAAAAATTCAAGGCATTGATGTTTGCCTACAAAACCACCACTGGCTCTGCACCCCTTTACCTAAATTCATTACTTCAGATTTATGTGCCCTCTAGAAGCTTGCGTTCCGCAAGTGAACATCGCTTTATTGTACCATCCCAAAGAGGCACAAAATCTCTTTCACGGACTTTTACATTAAATGTTCCCTCCTGGTGGAATGACCTGCCCAACCCAATCCGAGCAGCTGAATCCTTAATCATCTTCAAGAATCGGCTAAAAACACATCTCTTCCATCTTTATTTGACCCTCTAACTCTAGCACTCTCTATTATAATTCTATTCTTTAAAAAAAACATGCCCCTTTTAAACTTGCACTCTATTCATTTACTAACTTCTTGTTTTCTTTAAAAAAAAGAAGAACACTAGCTCTGTTCTTTTTGTATTCTATTTCTTTTATTTATTATACAATTAACAAAAGCAAAAAAGGCCTTTAACTTGCTCTGTTCTTTTTCTATTCTATCTGTTTTCTTTTTATTTATTATATGATTTTTAAAAAACCTTGCTATGTGTACTACGTTAAGCTAACTGAGACTTGTTATAGCACTTGCGTATCATTGCTCTTTTGTTGATTTTGATTTGTAAGTCGCTTTGGATAAAAGCATCTGCTAAATGACTAAATGTAAATGTAAAAACAATGCATTTTCCTCTATACAGAGTTGTGAAGAGAGACTATGCAGTTGCTATAAAATGTATTTTTCATTTAGCCTAGACCATGGGGTTCATTTGTTATCGGTATTACAACAAGAATCAAAGTAAAACACTTTATTTTGTGTTTATCCAGTTTATTAGAAGTTTATCTTGTCACTTTGTATACAATACTTAGTTGGAGGTAATAAAAAAGAGATATAAAGTTACCTATCTTAAAACATTTGTTTAACCTCTTGCTAGAAACATTACTCCCACCTGGGCTTTTGGAAGTGATTTTGATTCACAGCTGAAGCATAGTCTCAGTCATTGAACTCAATATTTATTAGATAATTTTAGACCTCTAGTTTTCCCAATTAATGTTTTTGTTGATAGAGATAACAAACCTTGCAGTTTGTAATCTAAAACACTCCAAATAAACAAAGACGTTTTAATATAAAGAACACATCAAACCAATCTTATAGTAGGCTTTTTTTTTTTGAGTGAAGTGAGATTATCCAGTTTTTTTTTTTTATTATAGTAGGTTATTTGAGTGAATGAGCGCTGACTAATTTGCGCGCTAGTAAAAAAATTAGCCTTATTGACTACAACTCCCAGAAGCCTTTACTCCAGTCGCCGATATATCATGCAATTCTATTGGCTTATTGCACTGTCGTTGGCCAATAATGTTTCAGGATACTGTCCCCTTACAAACTGCCACTTCCCAACGGTAAGATGCAAATCTGTCAAACATATCGGCGTGTTTACGGAATACTTTGTGTTCGTTTCAATTAAAGAGTAAAAATATCTCTCTTATATTAAAGATCCATTAACGGAGCTGTACCAAAAAGCGATGGGATCCGGAGAAAGCACGACCAGGAGAGTTTCTTTCGGCCTAGATGAGGATGACAGGGTGAGGATTCTGCGTGGAGTGAAGGTAATCCGACATCCCATATTTACCACCTAACGTTACCAATCATACTGGTTTACAATACGATAATATCTGTTTTCGTGGGACTTTGTTGAGTGAATCTGCCGTCAACTTACCCGAATGTCCTTCAGTGAACGGGTCGAGTTTGGGGAAAACGGGACAACGTTGTTTAAGACGTCTGTCATTTCGCAAAAACATGAATATAGAAATGTTTCGTCTCTAATTTAGTCCACACATGATTGATGTACGGGCTTTGGTTAATGACATCGAGTCCTCGAGGTTTGACAAACTGCTTTGACACCTTGCTAATCTGTGCCCCTCAAGGTAATTATTATTATTATTATTTTTTTATAGTTCGTTCACTAAAAGATTTGTTCAGTGGCTAATGCATTAAGTCAGTAGGTGAGGACACATGAGTCTCTTTTTTTTATTAAGTGCGAGTCATTAAATCATTCAACCAATTCGTTGGAAGAAACACTAATTCTGTAGACTGAAACAAGTTATTTTTCTTTATTATAACGTTAGTTTGCATGTTTACAAATCTGCAAGGCTGCTCCAGAAGGAATAATTAAGCTTTATCCTTTCTATGTGTCATATATTTTTTGTTATATCGAGTATGCATTTGCTGCTTCCTAATGGTGGGAAGAATTGTATGAAATATGAGCACTCTTCTAAAACTTTATAAGCTTGTTGAGGACATCTGTGTAACTTCTCCACTGTTTTGTCCTTAGCTGTCTGAAGACGTCCTACAGCGCATGAGGAATGCCAGTGCTGATCCAAGACCACCTGTCAGCAATAAAGAAAACCTAGGTATGACACACTATTTTCATAAATGTTTGCAGTTTACATGCCCATTGCTTGAGTTGCAATTAGTGAGATATTTAATTTGTAATGCAGGTTAGGGATAATCATTTTCATTTTTCTGACCTTGCAGGCCAGCAGACTCGAACATCCAGCACATCTGACCCACAATCTCCAAAAACACAGGCCAGGGCGACTTTTCCTGACACTAAAGAGGAGCTCAGGAAGAGGTACTTTAGTCCAGGGTTTTCAAACTGGGGTCCAAGGATCCTCAGGGGGCCGGAAAAGAGTGCTAGGGGGTCACTAGAAAAGTTTAGAGAAAAAAAAACAGTGTAAAAATCAATATATAATAAAAAATAATAGTGTTTTTTTTTTTAATTAAAAAATGATATAAAATAAATAATAAACTTGTATTAAAATAAATACACATGTAATTAGATTAAAATGAATCAATAATACATTTTATTTAAAGGGGTCATATGATGCTTCTTTAAAGATCATCATTTTGTGTATTTGGTGTAACAGAATATGTTGACATGCTTTAATGTTCAAAAAACACATTATTTTTCAAATACTGTACATTATTGGAGGTCCCTTTATGTCCCGCCTCTCTCAAACGTGTCGTTTTCTACAAAGTCCCTCCTTCCGACAAGCGCAGTCTGCTCTGATTGGCCAGCTGACCCAGTGCATTGTGATTGGCCGAACACCGCAAGCACTCGTCGGAAATGTAACGCCCCTTACCATAATCGTGAGCTTCATCTTTCAAAATAAATGTAAAGACAGAGCCTGAAAGCGGAACAGAGTCGCGTGACAGACACAGTGATGAAGCTGGTATGTGTGCAGTACGCAAGCCACAGTTAAGACAGCTGACTCCACTATGATGTTACTCTCTCTCACACACACACACGCACGCACGCAGAGATAGGATTTAGGACTGAAAAACTATTTATACATCAACAATATATGAAAATCACATAACACAGCGCCATTTTGAGCTGAGTCAACTGATCCAGTCAGTTAGACGCCACCAATATTATTCCTAAACACAGATCCACATGACACACCCTTAGTTTTAGCTCTGAAAATCCTTTCTAGTGCTTTCTGAATCACTCAATCGGTATTTTCAACATTTTCAACCAATTCATCTGCCATTTTTCCCAATTATGCTTATATGTATTGATAAAATATGACCTGAATACTAAACATTGTAGCTCTCACAAGGGAAGAGACCTTAAATTAGAAGAGGACAAATTTTTTCCTGGATGCTGTTCAAGTGTGAATCATACTGTTGAAACAAGCTTGAGAACAAGGGACAAAATACTGACACTCTGTGGTAGGATTGAGAACTGCAGTGAGTGAATCATGGCTAGGCAACAGGCTTGTAAATAAAGCTGTGTGTGTGTGTGTGTGCGCTTGTTCAGGTATGAGCAGCAGCAGGCCATTATACAGGAGGAGTTGGCTCGCATCGCACGCAAAGAGAGAGAGGCAGCCCGGCAGGACATCACTCGAGCAGTGCAGAGAGAGCGAGTACAGACACGGCAAGAGTCTGAGAAAGCCAAACAGCTGGTGAGACTCTTCTACAAACACTTCAGCACAGCACAATACTTCAGGACAGAAGTGTAAGGACACATGCAAGCACACTCTGACTGCACTGTTCTCTGAGACAACAATGTAAATACTGTACATAACGTTCTTTTTTTTTGTCAATCATTGTGTCATGTAAGGATTTGAATTTCAGGGCAGTTAGGTAGCAATCATATTATCGTAAAATTGTCTCATGGCTCCATGGTGATACCTTTTTTTATGTGTGCTATGGTAATCAGGGCTCGACGCTTAGAAACACCGCTGTGTTTGAATGGAGATGCGCAGCGGCTCCGCTGTGTCTTTGTTTTTAAACTATTTTCGACGACGAAATAGAGCAAAATCAGACAATAGTGTTATAGTCAGACAATGTAAGTCACTTAATATTAACTTCTTGTTTATTGAATTGTGTTGTATTAAATCAGTTATCACATTTACAAACTCCCTTAAAAATCATTCAAAGCTGTCACTCATCATCTTAGTTCATCGCGAGCTCACATTTATAATCAGCGAAGCTCGCTACACTGCGCAATTAATCTCTTATTTACACACTGTCAACACTTTGCTTATGAAAGGATTCGTGAGATATGTCTGTGATACATTACTCGACGCTGCAAAAACACGTAGAAAGCTTTGAGGCTTCCCTGAGCACAATCACAAGTATGATGATGATCAGGTCACTCGCACTAGTGCTCCTAAAATAAATTTCATAGTCGCACGCAGTAGTTTTCAGTCGCAAATGCGACTGAAATGGTTGCACTGTCGAGCCCTGGTAATGCCATGTTTTTATAAATGTTTTTCACTCTTAGGCCCAATCCCAATTCTATTTTATACTCCTTCCCCTTGTCCCTTGAAACAGAGTGTCAAGGGGTAGAGGTGAAAATATTCCCCTAAGAATTGGGACACCACTACTATGCCGTCACACGTCATCGTACGTCGTCTAGCTCCTACAATACACACACCTATACTGGTGTGCTGGTGTGCATTAGAGCCTTTAATTACCGTTCTATATTAATGCGCTGCTTACTGACACATACACACACACACATATATCAGAGATCGCGCAGCTCACACATCCAGGAGCAAAGATACTTGTCAACGCTGCCCCACGACTTTTATTAATAACAGTTTAAATACTGAATCGCTACATTATATTTTCCAGCAACAAGAGGATAAAATCGCTGTTTTTGAAGTAAACTCACTCTAAAAAGAGAGACGCACAGTCGCGCATACACGCAACTTTCATCTCTCTCTCTGTCTCTCTTTCTCGAATTGGCAATATTTGAGAAAAGGGTTTAGCGATTTATAATTATTGAGGGGACTAGCCCCCCTCAATGTTTACGTTGGTTATCGCCCTGATCAGACAATATGTTGTGGCACTATCGTGCAGTCTGTAATAATATGACGTTAGCAAACTTTGCAAACATTTATTTAAGTAACGTGACTGTAAATACGAACTCACGATTAAAAGTAACATAAAACAAATGATTACTTTTAGTTAAAATCTTTATTAATGCCAAAAAATGCTTACATTTATGTGTCTTTTTGTTCGCTCGGGCAGCCATGTTGCCGGTTTACGCTGAGATAATTCATACTCCTTCGTTTGAAGTGTGGTCCCGAAAAATCTTCGTTTGAAGGACTGTCTGGCCCTTCACCTTACCCCTACCAAAAGATAATCGAGACACCCCTACCCCTTCACTTGAACGCTCGAAACGGAGGGGTAGGGGAAAAGGGAAGGGCTAAGGGTTAGAATTGGGATTGGGCCTTAGCATTCATTACCATTCAAAAGTCAGTAAGATTTAAAAATAATAAATAAATTAAAATGAGCAAGTGTGAATTACATTGATCAAAAGTGTCACTAAGAAAATTTAAAAATGAAAAAGAAAATTCAAAAATTACATTTTAAAATGTATTAAAATAGAAGACGGTTATTTTAAATTGTAGTAGTATTTCACAACATTACTGTTTTGCTGTTATTTGATCAAGTAATTGCAGCCTTGTTGGACATAAGAGACTTCTTTTAAAACAAAATATTACTGATCCCATACTTTTGAACAGCGTTATATTGAATAGTCACAATATTTTTTTCTAATGATTTTGATGACAATATGAAATTAAGCAATATTGTGTATATGCAATGACTTTAATATGCTTTTTATTTATCCATTAAGTTTTCTAAAGACAGTGTAATTGGACAAATTTTGCAATTCTTCCTTGCCTGGAGGTGTTTTAATAGCATATTTTAATTTAAGTAGCAACAGCATTAAATTTTGTATGTTTGATTAATTTGTGAATTAGTTCAAATGGTTTGTTTGAATTAATCATATCGTGGTGATATCAAGTATCGTGGTAGAGATTATGAGCTAGTTTTTTTTCTTTGAGTATTTAATAACGTTCTTTATAAAACAGACAGGACTGACTCTAAATTTGGACTTTTTCACAACCATTTAAATGACTAAAAAGGAAAAAGGACACCCGTGACCCCATATGTTAAAGGGGTCTTGAACTGAGAAACCAAAATTCCCTTGATCTTTTGACACATACAATAAGATGTCATTGTACTATAAAAACATCCTATAAGTTTCAGATCACAAAACTTTCTTATTAGTCTTAAAGTAGCTTATATTGAAGCTAAACAAAACGAAACTCTAAAACGATAGCTTGTGAAATGTGCCACTGTATGTTGTAATAGCGTGGCTAAACACCGCCTCCGCAGAAGATCAACGCCTGCTTCTACATCGCTGCCTGTTTAGCCCCGCCCACCGATTTGAGCATGTAGTGTGTACGAGAGAGGCGAACGCGCAGGTCTACGCAGAAAACCAAATGATAAAGATGCTCTAAAGACAACAAGACGCTGTGCAGGGCCAAGTTGTGGAAAAACAGTATTTGCATTGCCTTCCTTCTGATCCCAACATTAGGAAAGAGTGGATGAACTTTATTTTTATGAAAAACTCTGTCCTTTGTTCACTTAATTTTATTGTGGATTCGTTCGAGGCACAATCTGATGCAGGATTTTTTAGAAAGATTGAAACTAAAAGACAATGCTGTGCCGACTATAATAATGTCGCAACACACATTTTTTTGTTTTTTTTGCGTGATCACTATTACTTTGTCTGTTAAACAGATCGTTTGATATGAGTGTTTATGCGTTTTTAACTTAAAGGGGTCATATGATGCGACCAAATACACAAAATAATGTTATTTTTAGCAGCATCATATGACCCCTTAAAATCACCACAGCGTCTATCTGTGAAGGATGTAGACGTAACATACACAAGTGTTAGCCAATCATAGCAGTGGGCGTTTACTTCAGAGTCTACAATCGACCAGCGCGTTTTTGCACAGAACTATTCAAACGAAGCAAAACAGGACAGAAAATAGCATAATAGTTCTAAATTATTTTTGATGTAAAAATCTTTATAACATTATAAGTGGACCTCAGAGAGCAGTACAAAATAAAAAAGCAGAGGCAGTTCAAGACCCCTTTAATGCATCAGGTTGCTTTTATAAAATGGTGGCAACCCCCCCCCCCAACATATGTATGTATAAATAAATTAAAAAATTATTATATTAATTAAACTGAAGTTTTAAAATCACTTTAACACGCTTTCTTAGCTTTATCAAATATTAAACTTTGTTCAAACAGCCAAACTATTCCACAATAAATAAATATAATTAAAAAAGAAAATAAATTAATAACTTCTATTTTTATCTCCCTTAATTTCCCAGTTTGAAAGTTTTTCTCTAAAATAAAGTCCCGCAGGGGAGGAACACTCTGCCTGGTCAAGTCCCTGTCGGAGAAACACGCTAATGCTCTCTTGACACGGGTGAAATTGGCTTCTTTGAATTCCACTTAGTTTTTTCCTTTGTCCCAACTTTCAGTTCCTCTCATCCACTTATTCAGGTCCTTTAGGGATTGTGTCCCTTCACTTTTGGGCCCCTGGAGTGGCCACCTTATCTAGTCTATACAAGTTTTACATCATATGTCGTTGTCTTGTTGACATTGGATTGAAGGACTGTGTGTGTGATGTTGTACATGATGGTCTGTGCCCGAGGATCCTGTGGTACGCCTCGTTGGTGTGTCTTATCTGAGCTCTGACATGTTCTGGACACTTAATAGAAAAGCTTCCCCTGGGCTCAAGCTTTGAAGAGTAAACGTGTGTGTCTGTCTATGTGTGTGTGGTGGCAGGTTGTGAAGGTAATTATGGCTCAATCCTCCTATTCAGCCCTGAACATCTCTCTTTCTCTCTCAACCTCTCTCAGTGTCTTATTAGCAGATGTGTGAACATGGCCAGTAGGGCTGTCAAAATGGCTGAAAAACTAAATTCAAATTTTTTACTTAAATATTATCAATATTCGAATTATATTCAAATTTAAAAGGCATAATTTCAGTTAGGGTGAAAAAAAGCTTTTGGCTTCTCTCCTGAGGCCACAAGAGGGCGCATCAAGCAAAATATTATGCACGTTTCTTCAAAGCATAATAAAATAACACGACTATTTAAAAAAAAAAAGTGCATAATGTTTAAAATGGTTTATAAACCATATATAATTAATAAAGTTGCTTAAATTAGAAACAAAACAGCATCATGCATGTATGTATAGTTTAATACAAAGGCCCGAAAACCAATCACAAAGAGTACTTTCTTCATTTAAAAACTTGAGATGCAGTGGGATGGGGAAAACCGCCATAAAATCACGAGACTTGTTTTTTAACAGTTGAACTTACATTAATTTTACATAGCTTTCTAAACATGCTGCTCTCTCGTGCTAGACACGAGTGCAGCGTTGATCGATGTCCCAAATACGATGAGTATGCGCTCTGTGTGAACGGCTTGGTTTCTGTTTTGACGTAAACAACATCTTCACCGCATTGATTGTTCTCTTTTTCTGCAATATTTTGAATGAACAATGTAGCAGCGTCGTTTTTGCATTCGAATGTGGATTTTTTTTATTTTAAATTCGATGAATATTCACATTTTTTTTGACAGCCCTAATGGCCAGATGTCACCACAAGCCTCAGCTGTGATTCTGATGTTTGTGTAGAGTTTAGTATGGATTTTACACAAGTAAAAGATTTTGCTTCACTACCAAATTATGTATTTGACATTTATTATTTTGGTGTTATTTATATTCTTTAAAAATATTTATCAATATTTGAATTGGCTTTTATTTTTATTATGTTATTTCTTTTATTTAAGGTTTTATTAGTTGTTACATGATTGTTTTCCATTTTTATTAGCTTGTTTTAAAGTTTTTGTTAACGATTTTTTTTATTTCAGTTTTAGTTTAAGTAATTTAAGTGTTTCAACTTTAACTTCATTTAAACTTAAAACCTAATTTCAGTTAGTTGCCAAGATAACACTTATACTGTTATGTCTAACTCAAATAAATGCTGTACTTTTGAACTTTGTATTCATCAAATAAAAATCTTGAATGAAAAATATATTGTGGGTTCCACAAAAATATTGTTTTCAACAGTGATAATATTAAGAAATGTTTCTTGAGCAGCAAGAGAATTTCTGATCATGTGACAATTGAGTAAATGTGCTGAAAATTCAGGAATAAATTACATTTAAAACATATTAAAATAGAAAACAGTTATTTTAAGTTGTAGTAGTAATGTTTCACAATATTTAGTTTTCTACTGTATATTTAATTAAATTATTGTGAGCATAAGAGACGTTTTTTTCAAAAACATTGAAAGCTATTTTACCAGCACCAAACTTTTGAATGATGAGTGTAGGTCCAGATATATGTAACATTATAAACATGACTGAGGAACTTTTACAGTGCATAAACAGCAATACAATACATAATATATGTGCTAATAAGTAACTCAAACTCAAGAGGTCAAACTCTTGGCCAAATATTATATTACTAATGCTGGGTACACACTAAAAGATTTTTAAAATCTTCTAAGATCTTCAAAATGTGAGGGACCACAAACATGAGGACAAAAAATCCTAGATTTAACCGTTTTGCTCCTGTAGTGTGTGTGGTGTGCCGCGATGTTCCCCCCACACATCAGGATTTCTCGATCGGGGCGCCTCCGACGTTCTTCCGAGCAGATTCAGTCACTCTTAACATACCTCACACCACAGGAAAATCTGATAAAATAATCTTTAGAACCACCAAGATAATCCGGACATTACCTAGGATTGTCGGAAGGGGAGAAATCAGCCCAAAATCAGCCCAATTATCTTGTGGTGTGTACTGTGAAGATATTTCATGTTTTCTCCGCCCATTTTTTTTTAGCCATTCTACTGATACACTGTTAAATGGTCTGTGTTTTTTTACTATTTAAAATGTATTATTTAAAAGTACAAACCTACAACCCATCAGTGGAGAACCATGGCTTTACACCCTGTATGTGGATCGTAAGATGCACACAGCAGCGTCTCTGTCTGTGACACCAGCCTCTGTGTGATGTAGATGTAATGGGAAGTCCTATCATTAATCAGAATGAAGCCGTGACATGGCAACTCTTCTCTGTTCTGCTGGTGCGTTTCAGAGCGCAACATCAAGGTCTGTGCCTCTGAATATTCATGATTATCAATAATGTCCTGATCACTGGAGACCTCTCTTGTTAAACATGAGTTATGGTGAGATATCAGCTCAGTCATCTGAGGAGGAATTGATCCTTTGCTATCTGTTTCATGCGAAAGGATGTTGAAATATTGATATGAAAGTGTTATCATAATAAATATTAGAAGTGTCTTCCAGTAAATAATGACAGCATGAATACACCATGATTTGGTATTTTTACTCTGCATCTGTTCCAAAGTGAAGTTGAATTGAGTGGCAGTAGTGTACAGTATTTTCTGTCTTGTCTGTTGCTGTGTTGTAGTATATGATTGATCACCAGACATTTGAATAGGGTTTTCAGTAGGGATGCAATGATACCATTTTTTCAGAACCGATTTGATCCAATACCAAAAATTCTGAATATCGGCCAATTCTGATCCGATCCGATACCAGCACAGTTTAAAAAAAAAAATCTATGTAGAATTTCTATACTTCTGGGGGTTGACCTGATCATCACTCTTGTGTGTGTTAAACACAATCTGCTAAATATAGACAACTTAATTTTAATGAAAAATAACAAATGAAAAAATATGTAATCATAATCTATGACAAAAATACTATTATAATAAACTAGTGGATAATTCACCAGAAAAATCATGGGTGCACAATAATTTGATTAAAACATTAAACTAAACATTTAGTGAAACATTATTTAGTGGGGAACAAATAAAAGTTAATAAGTGTAGGACTAAATCTGGTAAAATGTTACAGATTGCTCTTTGTATTTTTTGATTAAAACATTAAACTAAACATTTAGTGAAACATTATTTAGTGGGGAACAAATAAAAGTTAATAAGTGTAGGACTAAATCTGGTAAAATGTTACAGATTGCTCTTTGTATTGTTGTAAAATACATTCATGAAAAACAAGTAGCCTAAATATATATATATATAAAATATATACTATAAAATTAATAGACATTTCTTTTAAATGCAAATCACATTAATGAAGGCAGCAACATATGATATATAGAACAGAACCAAAAAGTACATGCCAAATTTTCTCAAGGACAAAAAACCTCAACTAATATTGTAAAATATACACAAGCGTCAGTTGGTACTGCATTATAATATTGAAGGTTAAAATTGACTGATTTGTGCTGTACTACTGCTTAAATTGCACTTAATGAAGTTTTTATAATTAAAGTTACAATTACTTCAGTTTGAAGTAATTGAAGTACAATTACTTGACTACACATTGAAATAGTGGCTTTCATAAAAACTTGGACGGATTTATTCAAACATAAATAAAACCTTAAAGAACGGTAAAAAATTATAATGAATGTTATATGGTGCATATATTTAGCAAAATGCCCTTCTCTACAGTTTATTTTTCTGGCTGACTATCGAGTTTATGGTCACCAAATATGCTTTCTGAGGTAAATGTGATGTTACATGAATTGTTTACAAGCTGTTATATTGACGTCTTTGTGCGGCTGAAACACTGATTAAGGGATTACATGAGACGGGATACAGATTGTAAAGTTGTACTCTTTCTTTTAACTTGCCTTCGGATGTGTAGTCATGTTTATTTTGTGCTGAAACGGGTATTAAAGGCACAATATGTACGATTTTTTTAATTAAAATATCCAAAAACCGCTAGAACAGTGTTATATATTTTGCTGACTTGTGCACTTACATTATCCCAAATGTTTCGAAGAATGTTTAAATCCAGAGAAATAAGCAATTTTAACTAGTGACACGGAGCGTGTCCATAGTGTCATTGTGTTGCCTGCTAATGACGTCCTAACCCCTCTTTTTCCTCCACATATGCACGACCTGAAGGAGCGGAAGCGGTCGACTGTGGCATAATAAAAGCTCTGCTGCTTTCGAGCCGTGTGTCACGCTCGTTCAGCGGCCTCGTTTCGCTTCGACGGCTTTCAGCCTCACCCTGCTTCATTCTACTACGTTAATAAATCATTAGCTCATCCATGAACATGATTTCTGCCCGAGTCCCGTCGGATTGCATCGGCTGTGGGGATGAAGACGACAACTTCCATGATTCCACACTCAGTCACGGCTAGGGCTGCCACCATTATGAAATTTGGCTGACGATTAATTGTCTAAAAATAGTCACGGTTAATGCGATTAATTGTCTGTTTTAGGGCTTTGGCGATTATGATGATAATGCCGATTATCACGGTTAATTGTCTGTTTTTATGGCTTTCATTATATAAGTGTGATTCATTTAAGGGTTCAGTAAATAATTATGACGTTATCTTTTAATCTTTTTGAGTTATTATTTTGCAGTGTAAGATTACATAGAGTATTCCAAATTCTAAGAATTGGCCAATATCGATCCATCACCACCGCTATTTTTTTCTACACCACTACAGAATATCAATCCTGTGTTTGTGGAACTAATGGTCACTCTTTTAAACCCTTTGTTAAACGCAATCCACTAAATACTCACTTCCTCATTACAGAGAAAAAATGAATAAAAATATATAAGCTATGAAATTAAACTAGCTAACTGTATAATTTAGCAGCAAAAACAATATCTTGGAAAAAAAAATCTTTGGTGCACATTATACAATTTAAACATGTTTATTCTGTTAACTATTTGTATTCTTACAAAATACATTCATGAATATAAGATATAAATCATGAGAAAAAAAAGGCTTCTAATAATCTTTCTGTTTGTGATAATTCCTTCCTTCCTTAAACTTAAAGTTTTATAATGGGAATATATCATCTTGGAGAGAGAGTTTTACCGTGCTGACTGTCATAACTGAACGTGACGTGTTGAGCGGAGAATGACTGACAGCTGCAGCAGAAGGAAGATGAGTTTCTGTAAACCTAAATTCTGTCCCTCACATTAAGATATGGAATGGCCTCAGACTGCGACCATTCTTTCTGCATGTGCGACTAAATTTTGTGTGCGGTCGCACTGGCGCGACCACCGCGTTGGTCAACTCATAAGCGCTGCAATTTCTGTTGCATATGAGAAACATCAAATGGCAAACGAAACTGAAAGCAGAATGAAACAGCGCTTAGAGAGTATACTTGCCGCGTCAGCATGAGCGCGAAGGTGCGTGCAGCAAAAATGACGCGCATAATGAGGAAACGATGGATGGTTTTCAAGCGAAAGTCAAGTAAAAGACCGTTTGGGAAGTCGTGGCCTAATGGTTAGAGAGTCGGACTCGTAACCCAAAAAAGGTTGTGGGTTCGAGTCTCGTACCAGCAGGGATTGTAGGTGGGGGGAGTGAATGTACAGCGCTCTCTCCCACCTTCAATACCACGACTGAGGTGCCCTTGAGCAAGGCCCCGAACCCCCAACTGCTCCCCGGGCGCCGCAGCATAAATGGCTGCCCACTGCTCCGGGTGTGTGTTCACGGTGTGTGTGTGTTCACTGCTGTGTGTGTGCACTAAGGATGGGTTAAATGCAGAACACTAATTCCTAGTATGGGTTACCATACTTGGCCACATGTCACGTCACGTTTCTTAAACCAGAGAAAGTGAACATGCTGTTATTCTTGTGGGGGGAAAACATGCAAGCACCGTCACCGTTAGTTTTACTTTTCTTTTTTTTTTTCTTTTTTGAAAAACGTATCTTTGCTGTTTACCTCACGTTACGCTATGGAAGCTCTCTTTTATTTGATTCCTCAGTGTCTGCTAAAGGTTCTGTAATTTATTAGTCGGTATATAATACAGCATGTGGTGTGTGCCATGCCTTATCATCTTATTCGTTTTTAATAAACGTTTTGTAAGCTAGTTTGTCATTGTATCTTACTGATTTATTGTTGTTGTGCTTTTTAATTAAGAATAACAATGAATCCATCTTTTGTTTAGTCTTAAAATGAAAGGTGTGTAAATGTATGCAAGCAAAACAATAGCTGGGTTTCCATCACCCTGCTTTTATGCACATTTTGAAGTATCGCATCAAAATCGAGTCATGGAAACGCTGCATTTCGAATAAAAATGCCTTAATACGCGCAAAAATTTTTACGCTCGCTTGAGGTGGTTTTTGACTTATGTGAAAAAGAGTTAATGCGAATAATGGGAGATGGAAATGCATTTTGCGAATAAATTCCTCCAAGCGCATAAAAAAAGTCATGTGACTTTGCACTATGGGACGGCAAATCCTGACTAACCAGCGGACCGATCTTGTTCCACAGCATCTGAAATGTTGTTATATGTAGTGCTGGGCGGTATGACCAAAAATTGATATCACGGTATTTTTCAAAATTATACCGGTTTCACGGTACATGACGGTATTTTTTTCCATGCATGACCGGGTGTTAACCATATTTTCTACTGATTGAGAGAGGAAATACTGCAGTATATTGACTTAGAATGCCCTATTTTACTGTCATGATGAGTGAATATTGTCAAAAAATACCACACTAAATAGTGACTAAACACGACCCCTTTTAATACATGTTAACCAGGAGTCACTCTCATTTATAATCGTGGCATCATCTGATAAAATCAACATGCATCTACACTAAAGAGTGGCTATGCGGTTGTTTTGGCTATATTACTTTTTTGTCTCATGCAGCGCACTGTCTGAGTAACAAACAAAAAAAAACAACTAGCAAAAAAGTGCATGTGATATTAACAGACGAACTACGCTCATATTTATAATTCCAAACAATCAGTAAGCAACAGGTGCTAGGAAACGCTGTTTTGTACTCCTTTATTGACGAGTCGGCTGCGGTGCGGCCAGCTTAATGTGCTGCTTCTCTGCCGCTCACTGCACAGAACAGACGCCAAGAAAGGTGACACTTCTCCGGGAAAGTCAGACCTCGCGTTCGCGGGACAGCACTGGCAAAATCTTCCAAATTAACCATAGCTAAGGTTTATCCGAAAAAGTCGCCTTTCAAACAGTGTCGCATTCTGAACAGTGTTTAAGCGACATACACCGGTATTGCGGTATTTTAAAAATTCATATCATAGCAAAAATGAACACCGCATTCATTGTGTCTGCTCGTTCTGAGATGCAAGTAATTTATTATATAGGAAAGTTATTATATTCAGTAGCTTCTCCTACTTTTCTTAGTGATGTATAGTGCCAGTTTATCAGGAAGTGATGATTTTGTTCTCTTTGACTCGTTGGATGGAAACGGTGCTTGTTCGCAAATGTTTTGTGCGATATTCCAATTTTGCGCACAAGTTAAATTTGCAACTTTGGATGGAAACCCGGCTAATGACAACAAGATCGAGAATTCGAAAGTGAAAGCATCCGAAGCCCGCGGCTTAACACAGCAAATGAGAAACTCCCATTCACAAAATTCAAATCACAAATAATACTACTGATGATAAAGTACGGGTTGAATGTTAACCACTTTCGTTTCCATATAACTATAAACTATGATAAAAGTTCATCAGCATGCATTGAATAACCCCCTGTTGTAGCGCAAAAAATATAATATTTAAAATATTGTGACCAAATCATGTGCTCGTGCGACCAACTGAGAAAGTTAGTTGCAAAAGAGGGACCAGTGGGAAGAATGAGTCTGGAGCCCTGTATAGGCTATACAGTGCATGAAAAGCAAACTGGTGCTCTTCTGTTTCTTTTGGTGTATGACTCCCCCTTGTGTCGTATAAAAAGCACAATAATCAGATCAGGTTAGATCAAATAATCGCGATTAGACGGCTATTTAATTATCGCGACAGGCCTAGTCACGCCGTCATCAAACTACGCTTTTGTCTATTTGTTGATTTTGAATACGCGCCCTCTAGCGGTGAAAATTACATATCGTGCCTTTAATGTGGAGGAAATGATTAGTTCACGTGCGCCTCGCGCTGCCGTCTGTTGAACTGAGGCGCTACAGCGATCTGTCACTCCACATTAAACAGTGCCAAAACGGTATTTATTGTTTGAATATTGCAAAACAATGGACAGAATTTGAAATCTGAGACTTTGTTTCATATTAAAAGCACCAAAGCACAATGCTTATTGCGATATATTGGATGGGAGGTGCGCTTCAAAGTTCTATCCATTAACTGAAAACAGGCTAGGCTAATCGATTCTTGGGATTTAAGAATCGATATCGTTCTGTGAAAATGAGAAACGATTAATATCGAAATATCGATATTTTTTACCCAGCCCTATTTTACACCGAGCAAAACATTTACTTAAAAATTGAAAAATGTATTCCTGTGAAGTGTGAACTGTGAAACTATTCACTATGGCAGGGTTTCCCTGTGGGTTTGAACTTGAAGTGAACTGTAGGAGGTATGGGAGTTAAATACAATTTTGTAATTAATAAACAAGTAAAATTAAAAACAATCGAAATGTACCACTTACTAAAAATAATTGAAATGTTCGTTAACATGCATGTGACAACCAACGTCGTACCAATATTTTTACAGCGAAATTTTTTTTTTTCCCTCCTAATTTTGTTTTTGTTCAATCCAACAGATTTGTTTTGCTCTTGATGTGAATCGCTTTAAATTTAGGTAAGATAAATCCTATTCAAACAAAAATTATATCGCAACAGCATTCCTAAGGAATCTTTCACACTGAGGATGATCATTTTTAATTCCCATTTTTGTTTATATTCAGTTGGTTTGAATAGCTTTGCATTTGTGACACTTTGTGTTTGTTATGCTTTTTTGTTTTTGCTCTCAGTTTTGTCTAACTGATTTGTTTCACTCTGTGAACACCTTTGTGTTTGTGATTCGTAGTGTCTTATTGTTTAAATGTTTTTTTATTTCAGATTTTTTCACTGTCAGGGGGAATAGCTTTGCATTTGCATTATCATTTGACCTTTTCATTACACTGATTTGTTTTGTTCTCCGTGAGAATACATTTGCGTATTGAATAAATGAACTGAATGAATTGTATGAATAAGTTCCTTTTTCATTTAACAGCTTTTTTGCTCTTAGTGTGAATGTTTTCCATTTTTGATACATTTTGTTTTTCATTTACATTTTCTTTTGCTCCCAGTGAATACCTTTACGCATGTTTAGCTTTTTTGTTTCCCTCTCAGTGTAACTATCTTTGCATTTGTAATACCTTAACTATTTTTTTTAGTCGGTGTGAATATCTTTGTTGTTTTGCCTTTCATAACACATTTATTTCACTACATAAAATAGAACTGTAAAGCTCCCACTTGTAGTGCTTTAGTTTCTGTTTTTGCTTTCAATATTTGATAACTGCTTCACATCAAGAATTGCTGTTCTCTAAGATATTGTCTTCCAGAAAGAGGACAGTACAGATGTATTAAAATGCAGTAATGTGTCACCTCCGCCCCTGCGCTCGCACTCAGACTACAGGAACACTCTTTCTGTGAAATGCACCATTCACTGTCTGTTCATCTCTTTCCTTACTTCCTCCATCCATCTGCCATGGTCTATGCAGCTGCCCTCTATGAGCTCTCACTGTACATGACAAGCTTTCATAAGATTAATAAAAAATAACGTAGGGAGTTGAGGGATAAAGGGAGAGAGAGGGGCGAACTGTGGGTAATTTCTTTGCTCTTAAACGCATTAATGCCATTCCCTGGCCTGTTGGTGGGGAGAGGTGATAAGTTGCATTTGCATTTGGCACTCTCTTTCCACAGTTCCATTAAATAGCTCGTCTCATTAACACCGCTTCACACTCGCCGCTGAGCTGCCCGCCTGCTCCTCTAGCTCAGTTGTTACTTATGCATGAGAGATGCTAAAATAATCGGAGTGCATCTATGCCTAGCTTATCTCTCTGTGATAAGGACTCTGATCCTTTTCCAACCTCTCATATCTGATTTTGCGTCAGATGAATGATGTTTTTGTGTACCTGCCATGGTGTGACATCATTGCACAAAGCTTCACACTTGCGTGTGAATGGAGGCTGTGGGGCTCACTTCCTTTTGTTCAATATAATCAGGTTGTGCAGTAATTCAGTTTTACAGTAGATTACCGTAATGTTTACATTCTCCTGATGAATATTTTGGTGTTACACTAGTATTTCTTTGGCATCTTTAAATGTTGGTTTCTTTTCTTTGAAGATAATTCAGCTCATATAATAAAAATTGTGTGCATTCTGTTGTTAAACACTAGATGGCGGAATAACTCTTTAACACAATGTCAGTGTTTTAATGTCTGCCAAATCTCAATACAATGCCCAAGAGGTCTTCAGTGCTAATTGGTATTGTAAAGTGTTTCTTGTACATTATTACAGTATTTAAATTTGGAGTAGTAGTCAATGTTTTTGTTACCACTATCTATCTTGAAGTGAGAAAACAGAGTGGTTTTAGCTCATGAGAGTAAATTGAAGCAAGCAAGACAGACTTACAGCTCTCAGGTGTTGATTCATTTGGTTTGTCTGAGACCCTGTTAACGTGAGTAGCTGCGCTAGATTTATAGGATCAGTTTTTGCCATTATTTTCTTCATTTCTGATCTGGTCTGCTGTATAAAAAGTAATATTTACAATGTACAATGCAAGTTTTCTATTTGAACATTTTTAAAAATATAGTTCACTCCTGTGATGACAAAGCTGAATTTTCAGCACCGTTACTCCAGTCTTAAGTGTCACATGATCTTTCAGAAATCATTCGAATATGCTGATTTGGTGCTCAAGAAGCATTTCTTATTATCAATATTGAAAACAGTTATGCTGCTTATGTTATACTTGCATATTTTTGTGGAAACCTTGATACACTGCCATTCAAAGGTTTAATAAGAAAAGTAAAGTTGATACTTTTATTCAACAAGGACACATTAAATTGATTAAAGTGACAGCGAAGGCATTTATAATGTTAGAAAAGATGTCTATTTCAAATAAATGCAGTTCATTTTAACTTTCCAATCATCAGAGTATCCTTAAAAAAAAAAAAAAAGTATTACGGTTTCCCTAAAAATATGATGCAACACAACCGTTTTAACATTGATAGGGAATGTTTATTGCACCAAATATCATCAACTTAAACTCATTCAGAAATTTCATAAATTAAAAATTAAACAGCTGAACACACTGTAGAAACTGTAGTTTCACTAAAAATCATTTGTATTATCTCTCTCTATATAATATATACATGCATATTGAATATGAAGATTTAGTCATACTACTGTATTCATGTGTGTGCGAGTTGTGATTTCCATTGTAAATGAAAGATTTATCTCTTCATCATAGCTGTGAAACTTCAGCCTCATAATACACCTCATCACAGACATCAACATTTCCCCCTCAGCCTCCAACAGAAGATAACAATAAGCACATGCCGCACCTTGTGAACAATTAATTTCTTCGTTTATTTATTTGCCTACTTTCATCTCCCCTCACCGTGCAGTTTATCAGAGATGCTCAGTGTGAGTAATCCGGTGCGGCGGGAGAGAGAGAAGAGAGTCGGTCTGGTAGCAGAGTCCTATCAGTAATTGTAATCTCAGGCCTGACATCTTCCTGCATGCAAAGCCATTAAGACTCCCGCGCTTTCTGAGCTCAAGCCAGACCAGAGCTCAGGTAATTGCCAGCGAGGCAGGCAGGTGGAGTGGATAGATTTTATCCGGTGCTCTCTGCACTGTTTCTTCCGCTCTAGCGTCGCTGTTGGAGCAGGAGTCTGGGATAAGAGGGAATTAGGTGCAGGATTAGGTCTTGTGTTGTCTCTGTGTTTGTAAGTGTTTACTTCTCACTCTGTCGGAAGGGCTTTTTTTTGAGTGTCAGGTTTTTCTGGTAAGCGTCTTTGTGCCAGTTGAGAAGGATTTTCTTGTTTCCGTGTCAACCTCAAAATGCCAGTGTTTATGACAAAAGTATGAACAATTTGTTATTTTGAACTTATTTTTTTACTCTTTGTGACTTTTATTAATTGACCACAAAATTATTTGTTGAAACAAATGGAACAAAACAAGGCTCAATACAAACCTGTGTTTCCTAGACTCAACATGAATGTTGAGCATTTTGAATATCTGTTTTTGTACTTTATTGACAGTGAAATGAAGAATAGACCAGAAATGATCTTGCAGTATACAAATAATTTTTGCTGCATACAAACCTGTATGAGTACCAAGACTGAACAAGTCTTAGGAACATTTTAAGAGAAAAGTTTTTTTTGTTTTCTCTCTCTCTCTTTTTGGACTTTTTTTTGGTCACTTTTATTGACCTCAGAATTTGAAATAGGAGTTTGTCTGTCTGGACTATTTTTTTTTTAGGGATGCACCGATACTGGTATCGGGCCCGATACTGGTCTCCTGTACTCGTTAAAATGCCCCGATACCAAACGCCGATACCACACAGCATGTGATAAGCACCATATTCAAACAAAGAAACACCAACAACAGACAGCAGAAAGGAGTTAACGATGTCTACTACGAAGTATATGTATGCTATGAATATAATGTTAAACATTCAGTATTAACGCCTGTATAGCTGGTGTGCGCGAGCTGATAAACAAAGCACGCTGAGTGGATTGAGCGCGCGGCGGTGCAGATGCGCGAGCTTGTCGAGTGAATATATCTTTCGGGGAAGTCGTGGCCTAATGGTTAGAGAGTCGGACTCATAACCTAAAGGTTGTGGGTTCGAGTCTCGTACCGGCAGGGATTGTAGGTGGGGGGAGTGAATGTACAGCGCGCTCTCCCACCTTCAATACCACAACTGAGGTGCCCTTGAGCAAGGCACCGAACCCCCAACTGCTCCCCGGGCGCCGCAGCATAAATGGCTGCCCACTGCTCCGGGTGTGTGTTCACGGTGTGTGTGTGTTCACTGCTGTGTGTGTGCACTTTGGATGGGTAAATGCAGAGCACTAATTCCGAGTATGGGTCACCATGTCGCGTCACTTTCACTTTCATCTTTCTCGCAGACATCACACAGACATCATATGTCAAAAACAAGTAAGTAAAACAATGCACAAGTTACTTCACGGTAGGGAGAGAGAGCGAGAGAGAGCACTTCTGTTGTGTGATCTTTGATGTTCACTCACTTAGCACACGCATCATTTGGATTAAACGAAATCGTAAAAATAAAACCATTCATAGGGGCATTCACTATAAACATCATTTATTTTCAACCTTAGGCATACACAACTTTCTGGCGAAAGTGAATCTAGCAGCCTGTGTGAAATGCACTAGTCTGTACTACTGTCCTCTCATTCCGCATCAGTACAAATACGTGCACGCGCTGCACGTGTTTTGCTTGCTTGAGTGTTTCTGCATTATATGAGTGGCTTTGGAATATAAATTGCAGCACGTTTCAGATGAAAAAACGCGACTTCTATTTCTGAAAATATTAGGATATATGGTTAGGAGATTTATAACGAGTGGTTCCCTGCATTATTACAGAAAAGCGCGTGATTACAGACGCTGCAATGGAGCAGCTCTGATACTATTAAATTAAAGATGATGTACTATAGAGCAAAAAAATGAACCGTGAAAGTAACAAAAACTTGTAAAATACATTTTAATGGGCATAATTAAGTGTGAAAATAACCGAAGGATATACAGTGAAACCAAAAATTATTCAGAGACCAGATATAATTTTTGATATGTTTTTACTAGTGGGTGCAGGACACTATAGTTCATTTATGTAAGTGAGGATAGCAAAATAAAGTAAACTGTGACAAATCATACCCAAAAATTCTTCATACAGTGGACTACCAGTAAAACTGATACAAATTTGGGTCCAAAAATTATTCAGACCGAGTCTGAAGTCGAGGTTTTCATGAAGCTGGGTGACAGCATGCCCAGGAGACTACAGGCTGTCATTAAGGCTAAGGGCTGCCCGACTAAGTATTGATAGTTGTGTAAATACTGTCATACTAACAGCTGTCTGAATTATTTTGGTTGATTGTAATCTATTACATACTTTCTATCAAAATTATCTAACATTATCAAGATGAATTTGTTCTGACACCGTGTAACTCTGAGTTCTTGTCCAATTTTCTAAACTATAGCAAATAAACTGATAATGTGAGAAATGTTGAAGATGTCTGAATAAATTTTGGTTTGACTGTATTTATTTGATAAATGAAGTTAACCAACTAACATTATACATACCCTTTTGGTTTCTGTACCCAATATTTAAAAAAATTTACAAATGCAATAAAAATATCGGTATCGGTACTCTGTATCGGCAAGTACCAAAAATAAAAGTATCGGTATCAGTGCATCCCTATTTTTTTTTACATCGATTTCACAGATAAATTAAGTTAGTAAGAGACAGGAAGTAATCTGGCAAGAGCCAAATGTGACCTAGGACCACAAAACCAGTCTTATGTCTCCTGGTTATATTTGTAGCAATAGTCAAAAATACATTGTATGGGTCAAAATTATTGATTTTTCTTTTATGCCAAATTAAGATATTAAGTAAAGATCTTGTTTTGTGAAGGTATTTTGTAAATGTCCTACCGTAAATATATAAAAACTTAGTTTTTGATTACTAATATGCATTGCTAAGAACTTCATTTGGACAACTTTAAAGGCGATTTTCTCAATATTTTGATTTTTTTGCACCCTCAGATTCCAGATTTTGAAATAGTTGTATCTCAGCCAAATATTGTCCTATCCTAACAAACCATACATCAATGGAAAGCTTATTTATTCAGCTTTCTTTATTCAACTCAAAAATTGACCCTTATGACTGGTTTTGTGCTCCAGGTTCACAAATAACTTTTGCTGCATTCAAACCTGTGTTTCCTGTATGAGCATCAAGGCTTAACATGTCCAAAACATGTGCTTACCACTAGGCCACAACCAGGCTGCCAGGTGGAGTACTAGAAAATTAGTTTGGAAGAGAAAGGTTTTTTTATTTTTTATTTTTTATTTTTTATTAACTTTTTTGTCACTTTATTGACTGCAAAGTCAAAAAAGGAAATAGAGCTGGAATTATTTGAGTAGAGAGGAAATGGGATTGAAAATGTATTTGAACCTTCGTTTCCTATATGAGCACCAAAACAACAAAGTTGAGTTTTTCTGTACATTTTGCCATTTTAATTGACCTTAGAAATGGGAGTTTGTCTGTTTTTTTGACTTACTTTGACACCTTTATGAACAGTGAAATTAAAGACATTATCTGGCAAAAGTCATGTAAGTTTGTCTGCATTCAAACTTGTTTCCTGTATGAGCACCAAGGCTCAACATGTTTTCTCACTTTTATTGACTTTAAGATTAGAAAGGAGATAGGTCAGGAAATTATTAGCGCAGAGAGAGGAAATAAGATTGTAGCTGGATTTAAACCTTCATTTCCCATATGAGCGCCAAAATTGCACCAAATGTGATAACTACTAGCCCACATCTTTTACAGGTTCTTTTGAGAATTTTAAGAGAAAAGTTCAACTTTTTTGTTATTTTTATTGACCTCAAAATTTGAAATGGGGTAGGAAATTATTTTGGGAGAGAGAGAAGATAGAACTGGGACTAAACACATGTGTTAACTTGCTACGCAACAACGTTCCTTGAGCATTTTAAGAACAAAAAAGTACAACTGTGATAGATGATGGAGAACAGTATCATTTAGGGGCAGGTGACCCCTGAAGGCGGTCAGGATTATGAGTGCTAGCTGTACGCTTTACCCGCCATTCAATAAAGGAAGATGAGCACATTAAATTTTTATACCTCATGAGCACTTGACCGTTCCGGGCTGATTCCTGTGTCTCTCCCTCTGGTGCCGAATGAATCCCGACCCTCTGTCAAATAGTTCCACTAGATTTGTCTTGTTGCTCTAATCTCTTTTCCCTCATGTCATCAATATCACGTTCGAAACCCTGCTCGAAAATGACATCGGCTCTCTCTGACACGGTGGTCGGATCGGGCTCAGATAAGAGGCGAAACGCCGGCAGAGAAATTATTCATGGCAACGGCATGAGAGAAGCAAGTGGCCCTTCCTTCTCCTCCCCAGACGACCGCAGCGGCGTGCACTCTGGGTAGTCAGTTTGAATATTAAGTGCTAATTTATTGCTTAGCCGGGAGCTACGTGTTAAATAAATGCAGACGAGTAAATAGACGAGGAAAGCGGGAGGGAAGCTGTGCCCAGATATCAGATGGCAACGCAGCACATCCAACCTAGAGGGGATGACGGAGTATAAACACACACCGCAGGACACAACCGATGCAGTGTGAGTGTGTATGTATGTGTGTGTGTGTGTTTGTGCAAGAGACGAATCTGAGAATATGCGACAACTGTTACTCATGGCAAGTTTCAGTCACATAGCTTTGAAATTAAATTAAATTAAATTAACCTGAATCAGTTTTTCATATGACACAGGTTAATCAATAGCCGTCTGGTAAGACTGTTATCTGGACGTTTCATACGAGGAAAGCATTTAATTGCGGATTATCATTACCAGAGGTAGTAATAAATAGAAATGAGCTGTTTTAATGATGTTTTCTAACATGGTTTCGGACTGAAACATTTTAACAACTAAATCTCATTTTCGTTCTGGAAACACGTAATACTGAAACTTTAAGTGTACTTGAGAACTGGCAGAGTTAGATGCTGTAATGCAGTGACTCTCAACATTTTTGACTCCACAGGCCCTGAATGTTCACAGGATTAATCAAAGACCTCATGACTTCTCCAGCTTTTTACTGGAAAAGGATTGAGAATAAGGATTGAAAATAGTTTCTACCTGAAGATCGGCATGGCTGTAAAAATGAATATTCATTATAAAAATGCCAATGAAGTTAGAAGTTTTTATTCATTTACATTACTTTTCCAGCTTTAGAAATCACACTTCTCAAATTAGGCTACCTCATATATCCAGGTTTTTCAAGACTGTGTAAATCCTGGCTCTGTAAATAAACAACAACAAAAAAAACCCTAACCAGGGTTATTATAGTTAACTAAAACCATAAACAAATATTTTTGATACTTGAAATAAAATAAACTTAAATAAAATGAAATATTAAATTAAAACTACTACTGTTGAACTATTATACTTATTATACTTATTTCAACTAGTTTCCAAGGCAGTATTTCTCTCTTTCATTTAGCATAACTTGATGAACTAAAACAACTAAAATAAAAATGTATAAAAAACAATGTAGACATTTGATAAACTAATAAAAATGACAAAAACACAATTTTTACATTTTATTTTTATTTATTTATTTATTGGCGTTTTTGCCTTTATTGTGATAAGATATTTAAAATTAAGATAAGAATAAGATATTTAGACAGGAAGCGAGGTGAGAGAGAGGGGGGG
>NW_015505357.1:1736373-1769303 GCF_001515645.1 Sinocyclocheilus grahami | reverse complement strand
TTTTTGTAACATTTCAAAAAGTGAAACTTTCATATATTCTAGATTTATTAGAAAGCGGGAGGGAAGCTGTGCCCAGATATCAGATGGCAACGCAGCACATCCAACCTAGAGGGGATGACGGAGTATAAACACACACCGCAGGACACAACCGATGCAGTGTGAGTGTGTATGTATGTGTGTGTGTGTGTTTGTGCAAGAGACGAATCTGAGAATATGCGACAACTGTTACTCATGGCAAGTTTCAGTCACATAGCTTTGAAATTAAATTAAATTAAATTAACCTGAATCAGTTTTTCATATGACACAGGTTAATCAATAGCCGTCTGGTAAGACTGTTATCTGGACGTTTCATACGAGGAAAGCATTTAATTGCGGATTATCATTACCAGAGGTAGTAATAAATAGAAATGAGCTGTTTTAATGATGTTTTCTAACATGGTTTCGGACTGAAACATTTTAACAACTAAATCTCATTTTCGTTCTGGAAACACGTAATACTGAAACTTTAAGTGTACTTGAGAACTGGCAGAGTTAGATGCTGTAATGCAGTGACTCTCAACATTTTTGACTCCACAGGCCCTGAATGTTCACAGGATTAATCAAAGACCTCATGACTTCTCCAGCTTTTTACTGGAAAAGGATTGAGAATAAGGATTGAAAATAGTTTCTACCTGAAGATCGGCATGGCTGTAAAAATGAATATTCATTATAAAAATGCCAATGAAGTTAGAAGTTTTTATTCATTTACATTACTTTTCCAGCTTTAGAAATCACACTTCTCAAATTAGGCTACCTCATATATCCAGGTTTTTCAAGACTGTGTAAATCCTGGCTCTGTAAATAAACAACAACAAAAAAAACCCTAACCAGGGTTATTATAGTTAACTAAAACCATAAACAAATATTTTTGATACTTGAAATAAAATAAACTTAAATAAAATGAAATATTAAATTAAAACTACTACTGTTGAACTATTATACTTATTATACTTATTTCAACTAGTTTCCAAGGCAGTATTTCTCTCTTTCATTTAGCATAACTTGATGAACTAAAACAACTAAAATAAAAATGTATAAAAAACAATGTAGACATTTGATAAACTAATAAAAATGACAAAAACACAATTTTTACATTTTATTTTTATTTATTTATTTATTGGCGTTTTTGCCTTTATTGTGATAAGATATTTAAAATTAAGATAAGAATAAGATATTTAGACAGGAAGCGAGGTGAGAGAGAGGGGGGGTAGGATCTGGAAAGATCTGAAAGCTGGGACTCGAACTTGGGATGCCCGAAGCGCAAAGGTGCTATACAGGTGCATCTAAAAAAAATTAGAATATCGTGAAAGTTCATTTTTTTGTAACATTTCAAAAAGTGAAATTTTCATATATTCTAGATTTATTATATGTAAAGTAAAACATTTCAAAATTTTTTTTGTTTTAATTTTGATGATTAGAGCTTACAGCTCATGAGAGTCCTGTAAATATGAATATTTCCTAAGATCCATTAAAAAAAAAAAAAAGGATTTGCAAAACAGAAAAGTTCAAGTTCTTTAAAGTATGTTCATTTATGCACTCAGTACTTGGTCGGGGCTCCTTTAGCACAAACTCCAGCATCAGTGAGGTGTGGCATGGAAGCGATCAGCCTGTGGCACTGCTGAGGCACTATTGAGCCTTCAGCTCTTCTGGATTGTTGGATCGACTGTTTTTCATCTTTCTCTTGGGTTCAGGTCAAGCTTGTCAGCAGATGGAAGCATAAAGTGCTCCAAAATCTCCTGGTAGACGGCTGCATTGACTTTGGACTTGATAAAACACAAGGACCAACACCAGCAGACGTCAAGGCACCCAAATAGGTAAGATGCTTCTGACGTTGTTTCTGTTTCAGAAGTGGCTTCGTAGCCCTTTTCCTGAAGACGTCCGAGCATGGTGACTCTTGATGCAAGTGTTTGAATCGGCTTTGCTTGACAGTATTCTCAAGCTTGCGGTCATCCCTGTTGCTTGTGCACCTTTTCCTACCCAATTCCTTCCTTCCAGTCAACTTTGCATTTAATATGCTTTGATACAGCACTCTGTGAACAGCCAGCCCTTTTCAGTAATGACCTTCTGTGACATACCCTCTTTGTGGAGGGTGTCAGTGGTCGTCTTCTGGACCATTGCCAAGTCAGCAGTCTTCCCCATTATTGTGGTTTCAAAAAACAAGAGATACCCGGAATTTATACTGTAGGGATGGTCATTTAATGACACTCAAATGTAAATATTCTAATATTTTGATATACTGGGTTTTTGACTTTCATGAACTGTAAACTAATCATCAAAATTAAAACAAAAAAGCTTGTCTTGCTTTACATGTAATGAATCTAGAATATATGAAAGTTTCCCTTTTTGAAATAAGTAAAAAAAACAAAAAACAAAAATTCACGATATTCAAATTTTTTTAAAGATGCACCTGTATGTCGGCGCGCTGCCCACGAGGCTACTGGCGCCAACCGAAAATTCAATTACTACAATTTACAAAATGTTTTTAATTCAAAATATTAATAAAAGCCATCATAGTATCTTAGTGATACTAAAGTAACACTCAAACAATCTAATATATATTGATATTTATTTATTTATTTTTGGTTTAAGTTGCTTTCAAACAACTGCTTTCAAAAAGCTTATATACAGTATGTATTCTTCTCTGAAATGCAAAAGTCAATGGGGTCTAAACAACTTTGACTGTTTGGACAAAAAAACAGTTATTGTTCAAAATATCACATTTTGTGTGCCACGGATTAATTTTTTTAAGCAATATTATTATGATTTACTCAAATATGTTTTTTTGTTATGTTATTTGAAGTTGTAGAGCAACTCCATTCGAACTACATGCTGAAACTTTAGGTGTGATGGAGAACTGTGATAACACATTATAGCTGACGTAATGTCTTCAGCAGCCTTCGGTTCATCATTCCTCCAGTCTCCTCACTTCTTCTTGAGCGTACGGCCTGTCACTTTGCATCTATCCTGGCCTGGATGCTGAGTTACAGCCTAACGCACACGCATGCACCATTGTTTACGGTAAACCAACTCCGAGCAGGGTTCATTTCTAGACTTATCAGTGTAATTCATGCTTGCCTGAGTATTATCAGCCTGCTCCAGATCCCAAACAGAGCGTTACATGAGTGCAGCACGCCCATCAGATTGGCTTTGTCACCACAGAGAATTTAAAGAGGATAAATAAAGAAATGACAAGACGTGTGTGTAGTCAGGAGCTGTGTGTGTGTGTGTGGCTCTCAACAGGCTTTGAGAGTTCTTTGAGACGGAGTGATGAGTTTGCCGTCATCAGACCAGCAGGGAGCAAACTCTTGATTCTTCAGCTAAGAGTTGTCATAGAGTCACTTTAAGTTCCTCGAGAGGCTATTTTAGTCTGCAGTCTGTGCAGTCTGTTGGCATCATGGTACAACCTTTGTAGGTTTGTAAATGGCATTTTATAAATAGATACTTATAAATGATTTAAAAAATAATAGTAATAATGTTAATGTCCGGCACTAACATCTTACTGGATGAGCAGCATTCAAAAGTAGCTTATTTCAAGCTACCTTTGTATTTCATATTTCAAAATAGCATATTCACTCCTGTGACCATAAATCAGTTGAAATCTACATTAATGTGTCAGTTTATATTAATAGCCAACAGGTAGGCTGACAAACTATATAAATTGACAGAAAAAGTGTTTATTGTTATGAATACATTTAATTATTTATTAAACATGGGTGTCTTTTATCATATCACTGTTATCCTGTTCAGTAAATGCGTCACCTTGACCTTAAATACATCAACCGTAGATTAGTTTGAATATAGATTGAATATAGGTGATGATATGATTGGCTCAATGAATGTGCAATTAATACTCATCAGTGGTAATTTTAATATTATTTATTTACCATTATAGTATTGAATAAGACTTTTATTGTTTTTTAAATATATTGTCAGTTTTTATTTTAAATTCATATATATTTTATCTATTTCATTTATATATTTCATCTATATATATATATATAGTTTTTTTTTATTTTAGTTTTTTTAAATTATATTTCTGTTTAGCTTTAATTTTTATTTCAGCTTTAGTTAGCAATTGCAGTACTTCAACTTTAACTTAAATTTTAAGTCAGTCTTATTTTAATATTTGTTGTTATTTTAGCTTTATTTCGATTAAGGAAACTGGTTTTTATTAGTCTTAATTTTAGTTAACAACGCTGATTTTCATGAATGCAACAAAGAAGTAAAACAGAAAATGAATGATTAATTAATTTTGAGCTGATTTCTGTTAACAACATGTGCAAAATGAACCTTAATTGTAGGTCTCCTCTGATGCTCAGCTCTTGGTTTTAACTCAGCCTTTCTTTTTGCTTATCGCTGTAGATCCATGCGAGCCCTGGCAGTGTTGAGCACTTGGCTTCAGCAAGCAGACCAGATTACCCTCTCCTCCATGTTCATTAAATACGTGTGAAATGCTCTGCTTCTGCTCCTATAATGAGGAGTGAATTCCATACCATGTAATACATTTGTTAGCACCCAATTTACAGTTGCAATTAGGATCCCTTGGAGAATTGTGCTTGGCCTTTTACAGTCTCCTTTTCATGTTTGACATTTAACTGGTCAAGCACAAAAAGCAGACGTAAGATGTAGACAGTTTATTGAAGTTGTCAGAGAAGATTCTGTCCTATTTTAACATAATTTTCTACAAAAAACATTGCTTAAAGTCAACATTAAATCAAAACTGACCCCATTTACTTTCTTAGTTAATGTCCTTGGGCATATTGTGCGTGATTCATCAGTGCGTGTTGTTCTAAAAGCGTTTTCATTGCCTCAAAATGTCTTTTCTTTTTTGGTGATGTAACCAGATGAAATTCATCACCTATAAAAGTAGTATTTGGGCAAAATGAATTCTCGGTTTTAGCCGGAAATGAGTTTTCGGTTTTGGATGAAACTGTTTTGAACGGCTAAAATTATTAACCGAAATGGTGATGTTTAAGTAGTTTTCAGCTAAATTTAAAATGTTAATTTTGGTATTTCTGTAAAAAACAAAAACAAACAAACAAAAAAAAAACACATTTTGGTGCATCATTAGTTTTAGACCCCTAACCTTAGTTCTAAGCAATAATAATGCAAATTTGCCTGCCAACATTTTGACTGGCCACACCAAAAAAAGTTTAATTTTAGCAGTGTATTTTTAGTGTATTTTAGTGTAATTACTTTCATAGGCAAACACGTTGCTCTCCCATCAAGTCTCAATATGGTGCAATAGTCCTGCACCATAGTATTTCCCGTTGAAAATTTAGTTTTCCCTAAATTAGCTCTTTCGAATACAAAGGTTTTTTTTTGCGAAAATGTGAAATTTAAATGCCCCCCAAATGTGGTTTCATGTCTTCTTTAAACCGAACAATTCAAATATGGATGTAAATTGTTTCAAACATGTCTTAATTATGTTGAGGAACCATTTCCGGCCTAATATTTTCTGTAGCTAAGTGTTAAGTGATGTTTTCCTTCTTACTTCTCTCTCATTCTCTCTTTCTCAAGCCTGCCTCCGAACTGGATGCCTGGGTAAGCATGGCCTATTCCACAGTCATTGTTACATTTCTCTCATTCACTCATTCTTCCTTCCTATCTCTCCGCGTCTTGTTCCCTCCTTGTTTAAACATGGTGTTTTGGTTTTCATACATTAAGCCCCGATTGTGAGCATGCAAACCGTGTCGGCCGCCGTGGCGCTTTCGGAGTTACCCAGCTAGAAAATTGCATATGATGCTCGTGCTGATGGAGGTGATTTACTGCTCGCTCGAGACAGGAGGCAGAGGGAAGGGGGTGATTATGTATGCCTGTAATTTGGGGTTGTGCTTTGTTGTGCACTGTTGTCTGGCTGCTACAGTACATGCGCCTCTTTCCCGGTCAGCGCCACGGGGCGTCTCTCCTCCACAGCGTTCGTGCACGTGTGTCTATGCGAGAAAGCACGACTGTGTGAATGCCATACCCCACTGGGCTTAATGTATCTGTGCCTCATACATAGTTGCGGAATGAGGGAAGCTAATTACAGGGGGGTTTGCGTGCATGTGTGCGAGCATGTCGCTTTCTGCGTTCCCTTGTCGAATATTGTTTGAATACTTGGTCTTTTTGCAGCTTTGAACTAATTTTTGTATGTTTGCTTGTGCTTTTATATCCCTCAATGTTGTGTAAAGTAATCATCGCTATTGCTTTTCAATGGCACAGATGTTTGCGTGCTCACAGATAGTCCATATCATCTCAGACAGTCAATCCCCCCAGCTTTGTGCATGCAGAATTGGTGCCAAATGAGCCGATCGCGTTCAGTTATTGCACACCTGTTTGAGTGTCACATGCATGGACGAAATCACCTACAAACTTGTGTACGTCATTATCTTGCGTCCTCACTTTCTCTGTTTATTTTTGGAATCCCTCCGTGTTGTAAATCCTCCTCAATGCTTTAATCGAGGGCTGAAAATCTTACACCAGCTGTCCTTTTCCTAAAGTCTCTGGCAGAGTCGGCAGATCGGTTTTAAGAGCTTTTGGTCCATGCTGTTTGAGCGAAGCTGTGCTGTGCAACATCCTGCGTCCGGCCTCTCTTGAGTATGGTCAACAGTTTTGGACCAGTAGGGACATATGCTGCTGAAAGCATTTGCTAATTCGCTGCCCAAAAATCTGTAAACCTTGATGAATCTTTTGGAAATGCCAACAAATCGTGAAATTCCAAAAATGACAGTTGGACATTCTATGACCTAAGCTTATAAGCCTTATGGTATACATTTAAAAAAAAAAATTTAATATCACCAACTAGATCACAGAGTCTGGGCAGTGTGTCGTTTTCTGTTTTGCCACACATATATTTTTAAGGAAGAAGTTTATCATTGGTTTCTGGGCTCTAACGGTATTTATTTCTTGATGGTTGAGTCAGGCCAGTAGTTCAGATTTTTATATTCACTGCCAACATTTTCACTGGCTTCACCAAAAGGATTTTTTTTTTTTTCTTGTATTTCTTTTTATGTATTTTTTTTTATTTACTTATTTTGCTAGAAATATTAAAATGTAAACATTTCACAAAATGTTTAATACATTTTTTAGAATCTTTTTGTTTTCTTTACAAAACGAATTTGCAATAAGCCTCTTAATTTTTGGAATCAGTCAATATTCAAGAACAATTGAATGACCACCCATTGAACAAAAATAATTTGTATTTTTAGCAGTTTTTATTTGCTAGAAGTATAAAGCACATTACTTCTTCATAGTTTTTTTTTTTTACTAAATTGTTTATTTATTTTAATTTATTTACTTTTTACATTTATTCATTTATTTACAAAAATAAATTTTGCAACTGCTCTAGAATTGTGTGAGAAAGATGATCAATTGAATGATACAAAACTCTTCATTTACTTCATTTCAGGGGAAACAGCTGGATAAGAAGGAGGCAGAGCTGAAGGCACTAGAGGCTTTCTATAAAGAACAGATCACACAACTAGAGAAGAAGGTTGGTGTCTTCCTGTCAGTTTAACCCAATTTATCTCTGATATTTTTTAAAACATGCTGAATGCTGATAGGTTGAACTAGCTCACAGATACTAATGCATTTAGTGGGTAAATGCTCAAATACCATAGTATGGCATCTGTGGCATTTCTCGGAAAAGCTTTGAAATGTCTGGCTTTTAAGTTCTCTCTTCCCGTATAATTTTCACAGCTGATCCCTGACATTTTCGAGAAATAAGTTATGACACAGAACATCAAGGAAAGTTATGCATAAGCAGAAGGCAGCCTCGAGATCAGTGGGTGGTTAAGAACTTGTTTCCACGCTGATGTCAGTTTGTCCGCTTCATGCAAGGCTATAGTTGTTTGTACATAACTCTCGTTACACCATAATATTTGAGGATGAAAGCACTATTTATCCTCTACTGCTGCGTTCAGTCACTTTCAGAGAGAGATAATGCCCAAACGGGCCATTTTCCACTGCCCTACCTTCAGCCATCTATCTTTTGTAAATGACTGGACAGAGATCATAATGGTTCATACAGTACTGAAGTGGGAATCTGAAGTGCATTGGCTCCATTTGGATGGGCAGCAACGCCGACTGCCTTTATCCGCTGGGTTTACACCTTGATTGACCCCCATTGGTGTAAAAAAAAAAAAAAAGGAATAAAGTTACGTTGAATGGAAAGGGCTTGCTCGGCGTGGCGAGGGGTAATGGTGCAGAAAGTGCTTTAGCCAAAGCCTCAAAACCATTCAGCTATTGGCAAATGAAGTCCGAGTCGCTCTCCAAGATTTGTGATTTTCCTCAGTCCCCCTTCTCCTTCGTTTTCTCTCTTGCCCTCCCTCTACCATTTTTTTTCCTACGCTCACTCTCTCTGAGGTCTTATCAACTGCATGCAGCAAGCAAAAAAGTGAGATTTGTTTCTTTCCCGTCTTTACCAACATGCCATAGGAAAGAATGCACGGCAATATTTGAAGAACTGCTGCCAAAGAAATGTTTAATTTTATTTGTGTATTTACAGTGGTTAAGTGTATTTTTCAGAATGCAAAACAATATATGAGGAAAATTTGATTATGAAACATTGTGACGTAGTTTGTGTAGTAATGTTAAATGAATTTGGTTGACTCCAGTATTCCAAATATTGCCTGTGCATTCTGGGAAATAAATTGAACAAATTGACCATTGAAGTTGACAAAATTCATTTAACATTACTAAACAATTAAGGTCCCTTGCACACCGAGTCTGAAATTCCCATCCAGAATTTTCACTTGTTAAAAATATAAATACGACCTCACATTGTCAATCACGTTTATACACTGACTCAGAAACTTTTGTCCGTCATAAAAAAAATTCAGAATAGGTTAAATTTTCTTCAATTTTTTTGCATCCGTAGCAAGCATTTTGACAATTCAGAGACACCGTACAAGCGAACAGCAAAATCCAGAATGCTGTCTGACAAGTTAATCCACTTCGTCTCACAGCACAAATCACTGTATATGTCCTTGCACTCTGAGTTCACAGAAATTCATCCAGTATTCCAAATATTGCCTGTGCATTCTGGGAAATAAATTGAACAAATTGACCATTGAAGTTGACAAAATTCATTTAACATTACTAAACAATTAAGGTCCCTTGCACACCGAGTCTGAAATTCCCATCCAAAATTTTCACTTGTTAAAAATATAAATACGACCTCACATTGTCAATCACGTTTATACACTGACTCAGAAACTTTTGTCCGTCATAAAAAAAATTCAGAATAGGTTAAATTTTCTTCAATTTTTTTGCATCCGTAGCAAGCATTTAGACAATTCAGAGACACCGTACAAGCGAACAGCAAAATCCAGAATGCTGTCTGACAAGTTAATCCACTTCGTCTCACAGCACAAATCACTGTATATGTCCTTGCACTCTGAGTTCACAGAAATTCGTGGTCTTTTTTAATATGTGGCTCTAGTATCGCTAGCAAAGCATCAAACTGAGCCTCTAACATCCTGAAGTAAATTTTGAATCGCTCCTGCGGCTCCTTGATTTGGAGGTGGATCTCTCCTTCCTTTCATGATTGGATGAACCCAATATTTCCTCTTTCTTTTTTTTTTAAGAAGAGAGAGGACAGCAAAATCTCCATTTTGTATTGTTTTGCGTTCTTTTTTTTCTTTTTTTCGATGGATTATTTACCTTGTGCAGGTAATTATTGGACTCCTTGTGCAAGGTTTCTGTGCATGACAAATTTTTAGGATGACAAATATGAAAAAACGCATATGGAAATTTCTGACTCATTGTGCAAGGACATTTAGGTTACAGTTGTCCTTTATCAGAGATTCTTTAAATACTGCTCTGTATTCTGGGAAGAATTTCTAGTGTGTGTGTGTGTGTGTGTATGTATGTATGTATGTATGTATGTATGTATATATATATATATATATATATATATATAGTTACGTTGCTATAAAACTTGATATTTTGATTAATATGTTCTAAATAATATTCTCAGTCCAGGAGTTTAGTTTACATTGAATATTAGGGCTGCTCAATTATGGCAAAAATCATAATCACGATTATTTTGGCCAATATTGTAATCGCGATTATTTAACACGATTATGAGGGGGCCATATCACCAAAACTTTATATGAGTGATTTATTTAAAGATAGTGATACATATCAAATATTTATTTCCTGCAAATAATGTTGCTATGACATCTACATTGTAGAGACCAGCAGAATTTCAAACAAAAAGTCCTAAAAATTATTTATATATATATATATATATATATATATAGTTACGTTGCTATAAAACTTGATATTTTGATTAATATGTTCTAAATAATATTCTCAGTCCAGGAGTTTAGTTTACATTGAATATTAGGGCTGCTCAATTATGGCAAAAATCATAATCACGATTATTTTGGCCAATATTGTAATCGCGATTATTTAACACGATTATGAGGGGGCCATATCACCAAAACTTTATATGAGTGATTTATTTAAAGATAGTGATACATATCAAATATTTATTTCCTGCAAATAATGTTGCTATGACATCTACATTGTAGAGACCAGCAGAATTTCAAACAAAAAGTCCTAAAAATTATTGAAAATAATTAAACTGTCAGTAATAAAAAAAGCGAAGGACAAATACAATAGAATAAAAAGATACAAATGAAACAAACTGTGCTTTAATGTTTTTTTTATGCAAGTCTCAAGCAGTTTACAGCCTACTACAGAAATGAATAATCAAATGTAAAATAAAACGGCATAGTCTTCACTATAAGAATTACACTTTTTTTTGTTTCTTATTAAAGCTACAAATGTCCTTCACTCAAGAGCAATGTGTGATTTTGACTTTTGTCTTTTGTTGTTTGATTAATATTAAGCACACAGTCGCAGCAGGAAAATAGCCCGCTGTCACTTTAAGAACTGCACGGATCCAATTTACCTTTACCTGCGTATTTTCATTCTCAACTCTTTACGTTCATTTGTTGACCGTTTAGGCGCACACCTTGAGCTAAAAGATGACTTTACATGTGCGTGTTCGGTTCCGTCTCTGAGCGCATATATCTTCCTGAGGTGCAGCGCAAGTTCTCTTTCACGCTTTTAAAAACATGAATAATAAATATACTTATATAAATCAAGCACGTCCCATTTTGCAAAAGTCACATTATATGATTTTACTGATTTGTACGTGAAATTGGGCTTTTATGGAGGAACGAAAGCGCAGCGCTGGAAAAGGGAGCGGAATGGGGGCGTAATAATCATTTTATTTTCATAATCGTTGGAGGCCAAAATCGAAATCGAAATTGTTTTTCGATTAATTGCACAGCCCTACATTGAATTAAATGCCAGATACTTTTTTATTGTGTGAACAAAATACCAATATTAACCAGGAAAAAATAAATACAAAACAAAACAATATAAAAAAAAATTAAAATCTAAAAACTTAAAGAAAATGTATTCATAATGCGGGTCCTTTAATTATGAACAAGGCCTGTATACACTGAGACTCTTATTTTGAAATGTCTACTGTTGTATAGTAGAAATGTCTAGTATTTGAAATGTCTGCTACTATATATATTTTTTATTTTTTTTATTTTTTTTTATTTTAGTCAATTATCAGATGCTTTTATCCAAAGCGACTTACAAATGAGGACAACAGAAGCAATCAATTGTAGTATTAAAACAACTAAAAAAAGATCCAAAACTAAAAGCTAAAACTTTATAAATACTACCTATACACATTTTAAAAATAAAGAGATTAAATAAAAATGACAAATGCATACAACAAAATTTCAAAACTTAACATTTAAATGAAAAAACAAAAATAAAGCTATAAATGATTCAAAATATTAAAGAACAAAAGGTATAAGAGTATAATAATGATTCTAAAATAACACTAAGCCAAACACCAAAAAAACAACTACATATGTGTATGTACACACACGCATACATATATACATATATGTATGTGTGTGTGTATATATATATATATATATATATATATATATATATACACAGTGTGTATATATATATATATATATATATATATAATTCAAAATATTAAAGAACAAAAGGTATAAGAGTATAATAATGATTCTAACATAACACTAAGCCAAACATCAAAAAAACAACTACATATATGTGTATGTACAACCGTACACACATACATATATATATATATATACATACACATTTATAAATTCAATATATGTATTTCATTTCCATTTAGTTTGTTGAAGTATTAAAATAACTCAAATTAAATAAAACAAAAAACTTAATAAAAGACCTATACAGACATAATTTAACTAAAATTAAAACAAATAACAAATACACATAATACAAATCAAATGACAGTAGTTTATTAGTAATCCTAAAAAATAGCACTATAAATGTCTACTATGCTATTTACTATAAGGAGTTAAACACACTTCTATCACAACTATCTACAACTTATTACAATATAAACGCCATAAAGTTAGCATAACTGCGTTGGCATAAGTGCGCACTATTGATCGATTGCGAACTGCTCTAAAACCCCAAACCTGTAGAATGTGCAACAGCACCGCATTTTTTAAATGTACAGCACTTATATTTTCCATCCCCACATTTAAGTCATCTTAAAATGATAATTCAGCATAATTTGTTATGCAGTTTTAGATAATTAAGACTTTTTAATGATCTGCAGGGACACACATGCTCCTAAATACATTTTACAATTCACACACTTCTATTTTTACTCGCAATGTGAGTGAAATGCTCACACTTTAAAGCCCTGTTGAGTCACCTTATTTTCCAGAATTCACAGCAATACTTGGAGAACTACTTTCAAAAAACATTATAACCTAGTTGCTTAAGAATATTAAATGAATTTGGTTGTCGACAGTAGTTAAGTCATATTATTTTCCGGAGTGCAAAGCATTACTTGAAGAATCTCTGATGAAGAAACATTAGGGTCTAGTTGTATAATAATATTAAGAAAATTTAATTGACTACAGTGGTTGAGTCACCTTAATATTGAAATTTGCTGTGTATTTTGGGAAAGTCAACCAAATTGATTTTGACATTACTAAATAAATAGTTCACAGTGCTTTTTTTTTTTTTTTAGGAGATTCTTTAAATACTGCTGTGCATTCTGGGATGAATCTCTCATGAGGAAACATAACGTAACAATATTGCGTTGAGTCACCATATTTCCCAGAATGCACAGCAATATTTAAAGAATGACTGTCAAGGAAACATTTCATCCTAGTTGCGTAGTAACACCAAATTAATTTGGTTGACTACTGTGGTTGAGCCACCTTATTTCCAAGAATGCACAGTAATGTTTGCAGCACCTCAGTCAAAGAAACATTATAATCTAGTTACGTAGTAACGTCAGTCAAAGAAACATTATAATCTAGTTACGTAGTAATGTCAGACAAATTTGGTTGAATATAGTGTTTGGAACAAAACATATCGCAAGGCCGTTCCTCCATTAATATTAATGTGAGGTGTCGTTTTTATATACTGTGACTAAAGAAAGTCGCATTAGATGCAATATTTGTATTCTCTCTATCAAACGCTGTATTCAGAACAAGAGAATAACCCAGCCACCTTGACAGCTTTAGAGAGATAATTCCTCTCTATTTGACTCTCTCACTTTGTTCAGCTCCTCTTGCTTTGTTCATATAAGCTGTACTAAGAGGGTTGCTCACTCACTGGCTTGAAGAATTGCCTTTTTGTTTATTCACTTTGGGCCCAGTGATTCGGGGGAAGGAGATGGAGATGAATGTTTTTGGTACATGCTTCATTATGATGCGAAAACAAAGGATTGCAAAGGGAAATATTAACAATCCATGGTGGCTTTGCCGGGCTGATAATTTAACGCTTGTGTCTCTCAAAAGAGGGGATTTGTTCCACGGTGTACAGTTAACGTTGTTCGCACGCAGCAGATTTACACCCCAGTTCTTTTAGACTTAATTCACGTTTTATTTTGAGCCGAAGACAGATTTATAATACACTTCTAAGCAGCGTTTTCCATTTGTCCGTTTATGTTAAATCTATGTTACTAATATTTCACTGGACGTTAACCGAGTCCTTGTATGGGAAGGTGTGACGTGAAAACTGTTCATTTTGAATGAATACGGAGCTGTGTAGCAGTTAGAGCACATGATCAGTTAATGCATTCTGGGAAGTGATGGGAAGTATCGTTCTATCCATCTGTCATTTTATCCATTATCTGTCGTTCTGTTTTTCTCTCCATTCTTTCATTTGTTCTGTCATTCTATCTATTGTACATAGACTTAAGCTGGTATTTGGTAATGCGATATATCACGGTAATGAATATGCACGATATTGTTATCGTGGGCACTTCTAAATATTGTGAATAATTATATATAAAAATTATTCAGAATTTTGAATGCATTTTAAGAATACTTTTCCCATCAACTGGTTAAAATGCACAACACAACTGTATGCTGCGTGAAAGACGAGTGCGCACTCTGACATAAACAAGCATGGATGAGAAGCACTTTCATTCTCTGACAGCAGATGGCGCTAAACTGCAGAAATGATAATAATAATAATAATAATTCATTTAAATGCAGCCGTTACCCCGGAAACCCTGTAAACAAAGCAGCTGCACTACTTTCTGTTTCTTAATCGTGTTTACATGATTTAAACAGCCATTCAGATTTGTGTATTTGCTATGATGTTCATCACAGCGCCAAATACTTAAATGTTTAATAGGCTATTTATTTTCAAACTTTCTTTCAAAATTCTTCTGAACATTCATTAATCTTAGGTATTCCAATATTTAATAACAGGTTGTTAAAATCGAAAGTTGCAACTGTGTTATTTAATGAGCTAACATGAACTAAAAACTTGTATTTTTTAAACAAAGATTAATAACTTCTGTAGCAAATGTAGCTATTGCTCATTGTGAATGTTAATGCATTAACTAAGGTTAACCAATGAGGTCTTATTGTAAAGTGATACCTATTGGACTTTATAGTTCTTTTGCACTTTAATCTGTGTAAAACTTTGAACTTTATACATTTTTCTGTATTGCTTTATTGCATTCAAATGTTCAGTTATTTTTGTTATAAGAAAAAAGTTATTAAACATGTTATACTGTATTATGACAGCACTTTTTAAAACTAAATTTCAATATCGTGATATGGGAAAAAAAAATGGGAAAGTGTCCAAACTTTTGACTGGTACTGTACTATAATATACACAAAGAATATCGGCCGATATATCGTTATCTGCCTTTTTTACTCCCTAATATCGTTATCTGTATCGGCCCCGAAAAACCCATATCGGTCGGGTTGTAGTCGAGGCTTCCAGTCTAGTCCACCTCCATTCATTTTTAGCTGTACAAAACTGATTGTTGTGCTGTTTTATATTGAAAATTGGTATTTCTTATTATATTATTTTAATGTATTGCTGTAATTATGAACAGACTGGTTTGTAGCACCAAATGGTTTACTGCTGTTTGTTATTTTCCTATAGTGGCTAATGAATTTTTCACAGAAAAGAGCTTTCTTCCACACTGCAAAATAAGGGGGATTGTCCGTCCATCCTTCTATCCGTTGTTTTATCTATTACTGTGTCTGTCTATCGTTCTGTCATTCTATCTATTGTTCTGTCATTCCGTCTAGCGTCTTTCTACTATAATGCCTGTCCATCATTCTATCTGTCTGTAGTTTTATCTGTCTGATCTGTCTATCGTTCTGTCTGTCTATCATGTTATCTATTGTACTGTCTTGTGTTCTCTCTGTTTATGGTTTAGTCTGTCTGCCGTTCAATCTATTGTTCTGACTCATTCTAGCTATCGTTCTGTCTGTCTGTCTGTCTATCTTTCTGTCTGTCTTTTGTTCTCTCTGTGTATGGTTTTGTCTGTCTATCATTCTGTCTGTTTTTCTGACTATCGTTCTATCTATCATTCGGTCTGTCTGTTTTGTCTGTCTACTGTTATGTCTATTGTTCTGTCTGTCTGTCTATTGGTCTGTGTGGTTCTGTCTATCATTCTCTGTCTGTCTGTCTGTCTAGCATTCGATGATTGTTCTGTCTGTCTTTCTGCTGTTCATTAGTTTGTTCATTCATTCATTCATTCATGTCTATCAGTTGGTCTGTCTGTTAGTCATTTTGTCTGTTAGACATTTCATCTGTCTGCTGTTCTTTCTGTTTGTCTGTCTATTGTTCTGTCTGTATGCCTGTCTATATTAAGTTGTTTTTCTCATTTAAAAATTGGTTATAGGAAACTCTTTGCATTTCAGTTATTTTTAATTCTGCTTCCTTTCATTCAAATTCGAATTACAATCCTGCTGCTTGTTTGCTGTTTCAATTCAAAATCAATTCAAATTCAGGATGAATGGCGCACAGCCCTGATTTACAGTCTAACATTCGCTCTCAGACGGGCGGTATGGAAGCGGTTAACTAAATTTATGCCACAAGTATTCCGTCAGGACATGAGGGGGTGGTCCGCATTGTGTCAATCTCCGTCGCTGGCTCAGGGCAGACACAGGCTGTGAGGATTAATGGCGACCCAGTGCTAATTACTGTGCGATCATCATAAATAAACATTCTACATTGGGAGCCCCCCTCCCACCTATACACACACATACACACTGCTATCTCACATGCATTGAGCTTACAGACGAGCTATCGTCTGTCTAATAGCAAATAGGATCAACCCAGTGTGTCAGATGCCCCAGTATTTATATTTACCTCATTACAAGGAAGCGCCGTTTGCCAAAGGGATCAGAAGCTGGCAATAAAAGGCGCACAGAGTGTTTGCAGTCAGGCTTTACTTGCCGTGTGACACAGTCAGACCACGGGAGTGGGATAATGCAGGCAGTTGGCATGTCTGCTCAGACTGCTGTTACCCCAGCAGGGGGGTTGGGATGGGTTCGGAAGGGGGGTATCTTCATGACAGACCTCTGAGAGGTGTGGCGTATCCATCCCGCTTCTCCCGTTTCCCGTCGATGGCAGGTGCGGCTGAAGAAGTCTATCTCGGCAGCGCAGACGAGCCACCGCAGGAACGTTCTCCACGCCGCAAGTGGTGAATGCTTTTATCACAGCAAACGTTGCATTTTTTCCCCCCTTCTTTCTGAAGGTAGCACACATAATCGCCTAAAATCCATAAATTCTTCTAAAGACGGTGAGTTAGCAGCAATGAAAGCAAAAGCTGTAAACAGCAGCATTCCGCCACCGTTTTGAATTAACGCTGGTGCTCCCTAATCCCGCTAAAGCTTCTCCACTCATGTCTGCGTCCCGCTCTTAGCTGATTTGCACTCTCTAGACAAGAAAAAAAAATGAATAGAGCATAATATATAGGCTACAACAAGGTTTAATCTGGCCGCAGAGGAACATAACTGGGTTGCTTGATATAAAGAGACGTAATCCCCGAAAAAGAGCTTCCCACTTGCGCAATACGGAAATATCTGCTAAGTGTGTTATCTTTGTCAAGCTGGCAACCATATGTACGCGGTCTCTCTCCAATGTGGATAAACGCGCTTGCTTTCTGAAAACACTGGTAAGCTTGCAGTTTAGCGATCTCCGCTTAAATATTCTATTATCAGAAAAGTGTCATTCATCAAGTGTTCATTTATGAGAGAGAGAGAGAGAGAGAGAGAGGCTGTGTATATATGAATTACCACCGTTTTGCCGCGTTTGTCCATTAACAGTGAAGCTGTGGCTTTAATTCCTTTAGAAACAATGATGTTACCAGCTCCTTGTTGAGAAAGATAATGTAGCTCTTAAGCGATTAAACTATTTAGTTGATAAAATTGCAGGGCAGCGCTAAAAAGTTTGTTCCTGATTGTCTGAGTGCGGCCGCAACGTGATCTGTGTGAGTGACTGATTGTGTACACGTGTGCGTTAGATACAGAAGACCACATTAGTTTAGAACTTTTCTAATTTTTATGTGTGTTAATTAGGGCTGGGTATCGTTCAAAAATTTTCGATACCGATACCTTGACTTTGATACCGGTTCCTGAATGATACTTTTTTCCGATACCAATTTTATGAAATAAATTTGAACAAGATTACATTATCTAACAAAAAAACTTTGTTTTTATTTTTCAGCTTGTTGATGTTTATACAAACTCGAAGACTCATCTCCTGAGCCACTGCAAAAGGAACAAAATGTAACCAACACAATAAATCAGTGCAAAATAGTTTTAATAAAGCTCAAATGGTCTTCAGTTTACACATCTGTTAGGCTACATTTACACTAGTTAGTGTTTGTTTTAAAACCCAAGCAAACAAAAATATTTCTTAATCAGTGGAAACCGATACAGTGTTTTCTATCGGAATAAGCGCTTGCATTCAGTCAATAAAAATCGAATAGTTCTTAATTTGTTTGAGAACTGAGAAAGACCATTCCGTATAGTCGTGGCCACATAACCACCTCCGGGAGTGCATTATTTCTCTAATAATTTTAACGGCCTGGGGTCACAACCACACGTCAAGACATTGTTCAGATAATTTATTTCAAGCGCGGTGCAGCGCTGACAAGAAGTTTCTGTTTGCGTCTCCGCGTGTGTGCGCGAGTGCGTGTCTGTGAGAGAGACTGGGAGAAAGAAAGCGTGATTTCTGTAGCCTACATAAAAAAGGTGGAAGACATGGAAATAGTTTGTCATTTTTTACCCTATTGTTTGTTATATTTATTTGCTCAATGTCTTGAGCAATGCGTAAATCCGGCCCTGTTAGACGGCAATCGGAAGTTATTACAAACACTCGATGGTGGTTTAAAGTGAGTTTTGAGTAAAAGCGGAGTATAAAACTAATTTATTGTCTTATGTAGCATGATGCTACAGTTTGCATGAATGGTCACATAACACGCGCTTTCGGTCATGTAACGTTAGTATGAATGGACATCTGCATATGATCGGAACTCCACACAGCTCCCGCGCTACTCTCCAGTGGAAATTAATGACCGATCTGTCGCTTGTCGTTTGTCGGAGATAGTGGAAAGCCGACTTGAAACGCAGTGGAAACGCCAGTACGATGAGGATAGTTTTCATTTTAGAACATAAACGCACCAGTGTAAATGTAGCCTTACATCTAAGGGGGCGGGGACACATTCACACTACAGCCTCACGTGTGTGCCACTCTCTGGGTGTGTTCGACTTAACGCGGACCGACTGTGCAGACCGATCAATGTATTACAGTACCACGAGAGCTAAAGAGAGCAGACTGATCCGTGCGCTTTCGAATCGCTCTCGCGGGTGATCGATCTTCCTCTAGTCCCTAGTCGAACACACCGGCTAGTGCTGCAGGCTTATTGACTCACTGATGCTGATGAGATTAAACCCTTTGGTATCGAAATTTGGTACCGAACGACGAGACATTTTTCGATACTCGATGGTATCGAGGCAATTCGGTCGGTGCCTAAAAAGTATCGAACTCGATACCCAGCCCTAGTGTTAATTTGTGCAATGATAACCTACCAGCAATGTGAGTATGATTTTTTAAAATATATTAGAATGAGTACATTACAATATAAATGTATTAGAACTACATTATAATTTATGGGCTTAAAAAAAATATACAAACAATCAGAATACTGTACCTGCTGGGGAGTGCCCAATGTAAACATGAAACATATGCCATTTCCTATATTGTACTGTGGTACAGTTATGGAGGCCCTTCATTATGCAGTGGTCAACTGCCTGCTCTGCCAATAGTTAGAAATGGCACTATAGTATGCAGTGTTTAATAAATAGCTGTTTTACTAAATTCTGCTGAGGTTCAGTGCAGTCCTGTATCGTGATATGTATCGTATCGTGGCCTCTGTATCGTGATGCGTATCGTATCGTAACTTTGCTGGTGATACACAGCCCTAATATATATATACTATATCTGTATATACATACATGCATACATACATACACGGCTCTAAAATTGAAGGTTATTTTTGATAGTACAGTAACACGGGTTACGGTCTAGCATAATGGTTGGTTAATGCTTTGGGTCCATTGATTCCCCAGGGCTGATCCCTGTCTGTCACAGGAAGTGCTCGTCCTTGGGAGGAAGTCTTGCAGCAAATGCACCCTGCAGTGAAGCATAGCTGCCTCATACAGATTAAAATGCTGATTGGATTAGAAATGCAGCGGCTGTGACTGAAAGGCGAGGGTGTCACTGACGGGCAGTGCCAGGCAAAGAGGAGAATGACAAAGCAGGTGCCAGCTGCGTGATTATAGCGAACAAATCCCTTCCTGCTGCGATGCTACAGGAAGGGCCGCACTGCTGTAATGCATGCAAGGATGCAAGATGGGTTTTTCATTTCAGTAACCCTTATCTTTCCTCTCTATGCTCTCATTTAGAGTCACTTGTTCATTTCTAGCATAAATCCATGCAGTGTCAACTGCTAAATAGCGGCTGTGATGATGGTCAGATATCATTATCTTGCAATGAAGGCTTGGAAAATGTCATAAAGGCTTTGAAAGTATCCAAGGGCCCCATGTAAATCTCAACGGTTGCTTCAAGTCTGTGTTTTTCATTTACAAAATTAGGGTCCTAAGCTCACTGGCCCTGACAGGAGAGCGCTTGTTATTGAGGATTAGTTTTGTTTTACAGCATTAAGTGTTTCCCGCTGGCATGAAAATTACCCTGAATTGAAGATCTGTCAGGGATTGCTCCATGAAAGGATAAAGGGATTCAGGAAATGTATTTGGGTCAGTAATCTTGCAAGACTGCATCATACTCCGAACAGTTTTCACTCTTTATTTTGCATATGATACTGGATCCGCCCATATGCTGTTTAACACTTTCTACAGATTCAAGATGCACATAGAATGAGATTCAGTCCTTTGATGGTGTTGCTGGTGATGGAGAAATTTTATGAATACATTACCGCATGGCCGCCCACATTTACACATCAACAATGCCTATTCGATGTCCAAAAAACATTTACACATCAACAATGCCTATTCGATGTCCAAAAAAGTAGGCCCGCCCATAGTGAGTCGGTGGCTTGACGAATGCTGTTCTCTTTCTGGTGTTATTGTATTTCCTGTTGAAATGGGAACTCGGGGTGGGACAGTTTTTATTCTTAAAATTAAAGAGATAGTTTGCCAAGAAATGAACATTTGCTGTTAATTTGCTGACCTTCATGCCATCCAAAGATGTAGGTGACTTTTTTTCTTGAGTAGAACAGTAAAGAAGATTTTTAGCTGAAACCGTGGTTCTTGATGATTCATATAATGCAAGTCAGTGGCTGCATGCTTTTAAGAAAAAAGCACATCAATGAACTCAAAATGAATACCCGCTCCTGACAATATATTGAGGTCTTATGAAGCAAAATGACTGGTCTGTGCAAAAAACTAAACATTATTTACGACATTATTACCTGTAAGTTATATCACAGCCATGAAGCCAAATCAAGCTACTTACTAGTCAGTTGCAGGTAAGTGGCTTTCTCATTCTAGAAACATTTGATTTGAACAAAATTTTCTAATGTGCAGGAAGAGTCATCAATATTTTTGTTTCTGTAAAAGAAAGACTGTAAATTTCATTTCTTTAAGCCTCATGTGAAAGTGCTGTTTACGTAGTTACATGTTTTTTTTGCTGTTATGCTGCTGTTCCTTCAAGACAAAGAATCAGAGAGAGCATGCAAAATTATAAATAAATGACGAAATAATGACGACTTTGGAGGAAAAAAAACCAAATGACTTTAAAACATGTTTAGTTTCTTGCAGGTGTTGTAAATGGTTTTGTTTACCCATTGCATCTCAGTCTAAAACAGCTGTCCCCCACATTTGCTCTATAATACTGGTACTTAACGCCTCATTGGAAACCTTTAACTTTTTAATAGTAGTTGTCATCTTGATCATTCTTAAACTGCCAAACATTCTTCTACTGTATGAGAATTAGAAAGTCAAAAACAATTAACTGAATTTAAATAATTCAAGATACAGACAATGAAAAGTCTCTTGGTTGTTTGGATAAAATCAAGTGCTGTAGTTTTGCTCAACTTCATCATTCATTATTTGGCTCTTTTCTGTTTAATTTTTGTCTTGGAAGAGGGGAAATCAGAAATGTATACAAGAGTATTCAGGATCTTGATGTGACTCATACTTAAATGAATAATTGTTTTAATGGTTATAGAGCACTGAGATCTTGGTAAGTGCAAATATCAAACATTAGCAACTTCAAAAGTGCCATAATTGTCTTCTCATGATGCATTTTTCCTCTCTATGGCATTTAAAAAATACTTGCACTACAAAAGTTTGGAATCATTTTGAAATCTGTGTGTTTCTGAAAGAAGTTGATGCTTTTATATACACCAAAGTGTACAACACGAGGTTGCCAATAATTGTAAATAATGTTCTGTTCTATTCTATTCTAGAGCTCTGTGGTCATTGTATAATCCTCTTCTTGCATTCTAGCAGTCTGTTTATTCATTTATTTATATTCATTTGAAAGTTTATTGTTATTGTTTGTTTCAGAATGAGGAACGCTTCAAAATGTCCGCTGAACAGTTCCACACCGCTGCAACCAGGAGCGAAGCCAATATAAAGTAAGAAGAGATTACCGAATTGTCACTTATTTTAAATATTAAAAATGTTTGAATTGTAATTGAGCCTTGAATTGTGTTCAAGGCAGGATGTAGCATTAAAGAAGAACAAGCTAATTCTCTTACGTGTTTTTGTTGTTGTTTAATGATTAGCTATAAAAATTGGTCACCTGAATTTGAAGACTTAAAAGAGATTTCTTTAGTGAAAAGTGAACTGAGTTTCAGGTTCCAAGTTCAAAAAGTTGATGCAAACAGTTACTAAACAAACACGCCAGAAAATAAAAGCGGTTAGTTTGTTCCGGTTGATAACAGCCTCCTAATAACCTTGACTTTCTTGAATAGAGACGAGATTTTTTTTAGTGCCTTGAAGATGTTTCATTAAATTAATGATCATGTTGGCGGCAAGGTAAGCCTTTCTGCGGTCTTCTAGTTTACTCCCTGAAATAGTCTATAATTGATGATAGGGTCAAAAGTAAGGCACCGTCGTAGCCTTGCTCCGTTGCTTTCAAAGGAAGATGGCCTGGTTTCTATGGAGATAGGACATTTTTGTCCCTTCTCTGCAAATGGTAGAATGAACGTAAGTGCATGTGAAAGGAACAGAACATGCCAGGATGGACGGCCAGATTCTCATTAACGTAAATGCAACATCCGAGAAGCCCTCCCCACAAACATTGATTATTATTCTTTGCTATCAACTTTATGTTGTGGTTGCTATCTGTCTTTCTCCCACTTCTCTGAAGCCGGGAGTAGAATTGGTGAGGTTGAATTGCATTTGAGATTCATTAAAGACAATTTATTTTCTCCTATGCAGGAGACGGAGGCATTTTGTTCTCTCTGGGTTTGAATGAATCTCCAGTTGCTGTAATTAATGCAGATTGTTTGTAGCTCACCATGACCCCACCGCCGCCCAGAGCTGCTCGCCATTCACTGAGTCTGAGGATCTTTCACAATTTTTTAAATCACGTCTCTCTCCTAACCCCCTTTTTTCCCGTCTCCGCAACAGTATTCTACCTCTTTCTGGGCACTTTTTCTATCTGTAGCTTAACAGTGTCTGTTCACATTTCAGCCGTATGATATGACGACTGTCATAGCCTACCCTGGTCCCCCGGTAAGTTTGTTTATTTAATTAATTACTTTTAAATTAAATATTTTAAACACTAATACAAAAAGGAAAGAATAATGCATTGACTTGGGCATATAATAGGTCTCATTTTGACCATCTGACAATTGGAGGACAATAGAGTTATTAAAATACATACTCTTCTGAGTTTTCTAATGTAGTCTTTTGTTTGATTAAAATTAATTATAATTGATTTGCTGCGCACTCGCACACAGAACTGCAATGCAAGATTTTCATAAATGTATCATATTTTATTTCATGTCGTTGTAGTTCACATACAGTAAAAATCAAATGCCGTTTTACTGGTTTACGAATAAAGTCGTTTCTGTTTTGTCAATACCATGCATCAGTCGTGAAAATATAGATTTTTTTTATTTTTTATTATTATTATCTTGTAAGCATCACTGGCAGCCTACACAACAAAGAATCTGCAGTATTAATAAGCTTGGCTTGCCTGCCGCGTCTCTCCTGTTGAAAATGAACCGAGTTAAAAAAAAATGCGGTTGCCGCATATCGTTGCAGTACAGAAGGGACGAAAGGGGCGTTTCAGCGCCGCCCATACATTCGAAACAAATATTAAAGCACAATTTAATTTTTTACCCATGAACAAAAATCCAGCTACATTTGTTTTTCGTTTCTTAAAATGAAAATCAAACCGTTTCTCTTTGCCTTTTATTTCTTTTTAAGTAGAAAATCAAATGACCAAAAGATACACTGACCTGAAAACTGAAAATTTTTAATCGTATTTGTTTCTAGTATCTAAAAATAAACTACAGTTTAAAAGTTTGCTGTCAATAGGATTTTTAAAAAGAAATGAATACTTCTTAGCAAGGATGCATTAAATGGATCCATAGCAACAGTAAATATTTTTTTTTACAATTTTGCAGCATTTTTCCTTTCCAAATTTATTTGATTTCAAAGAAATACTGATCTTTTGAACTTTCTGTTCATCAAAGGGTCTTGAAAAAAATACATTTTCTACAAAAATTAAGCAGCACAACTATTTTCAACATTGATAATAAGAAATTTTCCTTTAGCAGAAAATCAGCATATTAGAATGATTTATGTGACACTGAAGACTGGAGTAATGGCTGCTGAAAATTCAGCTTAGGCACTACAGGAATACATCACATTTTGAAATATATTAAAATAAATAAAAAACAATTTTTTAAATGTTAATAATATTTCACAATACTATATTTTTGATCAAATAATGAAAAAGACTTCTTTCAAAATCATAAAAAAATCGTACTGACTAACTTTTTCAATGTTAGTGCATAATCTATCATATATTTTTTTTAAATTATAAATATTAATACAATTCTTTTGGTTAATATTAAAGTGGTTTTACTACCATAACATCCATGCTTCAAAAAAACATTTGACTTAAGAATACACAGCAATTTTAAACCGCTACAGACTCTGCATTACCAAGGGTAGATGCAATTTTTTAACCACTGCATGCTTTAAAAAGGCTTTTAGTGTATCATATAACCATTTACATGTTAACATTTTTCTGCCAAAACATTTGCTGATTTATTTTTCTTCTGAAATTTCTGTACATCCCTAGTATTGTCATAGTTTAATAGTCCTTCATTGTTTTGTCATTTTTCTAGAGAGCAAATTAACAACAACAAAAAAAGATTGTTAGCTAGTGAAGCATTAGCTAGCAGATTTAACTAGAATCCAGCAGTTTTTCTGTTTGATTGCATCCTGTTTTCATGATAACAGCAGTGTTTGATTAGTGGATGTCTTTATAGAAAATCCACATATATATACTATTTTTGATCAACCCCAGAGCGAGCGGTTGGTCTGCTTTGAATGGTTTTTACATAAAAATAATTTGCTCTATGGATATTTTTGAAAGCTATTTTCTTTTGGAACCCTTCTGTTATGTCTGGCTGTTCATCCAAACCCCCCACAGAACAAAGCACTGTGGGTACTTTTGTGCGTTAGCTAATTTTTTAGAAAGAAGGGCAATCATTCAAAACATTACAATACTGAATTCACCAGACGACTCTTAAAAATACATTTATGTTTGACAATACAAAAATAACACTTTTGACCGTTAAACCTGCAGATGGCTTGTGACTAATTCTCTCCCAGCATGCTTTGTGCTAGATTTAAAGAGGGATTTGGAACGATAATCTCACAAGGCCGTCCCAGTGTGTGAGGTATCGTGTAGCGCAGCAACACGCCATTGAGCTCAGATCGTCAGATCGAGTGTGCGTGATTTACGTGTGTAAGTGTTTGTGTTAGCTAGCTTCCTCCTCTGTCCCTCTTGAGTCTCACAGGTTTTGTACCAGCTGTCGGTGAGTGCCAGTCGTAGGTGCAATGATGGCAAAGAGGCGAGTTCTTTGAGGTTATACAAACGATGTTGGCACCTGGGTAATGAGCTTCCCCCTGGGGACGTCTCATCTGCCAATCAGAGCACAGAAGAACATCTGTACATGAGTACTTGAGTTTTGTGTGTCTTTGTTGGTAGTGTATGACCTTGTTCTTTGACTAAAACAGCTGAGCCGAAAGCAGACTAAAGCGTCTCTTTAAAGTCGACATGAAATGGTGTTCGCAACCCTTTTTACTTTTGTAATGAGATGTTTTTTTTTAAGTGAAACGAGAGGAAAAAAGTGGGCGTTTCGTGACAGAATAGAGCCAGATGGCTGGAATTGAAAGGTTGACATATAAGGAGACTTAAAGTCCAATGGAAAGTTGTTGCAGATTTTTTGATGAAAGATTCAGAAGTCTAAATTTTTCAAAATAACCAAATCAAATAAATCCTGTGGTTGGTGGAAAATGTTAGGGCCATTTTGAAAATTGCTGGAACCAGATTATCTCCACCCGCTGTCAAATAGGCCACTCCAGACTCGCCCACAAGTTTTTGTTAATGGGTGAAGATCCTTCTTTATGACCCTTATGTCAGAGTTCATTATCTCTAAAGAATATTTTGATGCACTGTGATGTCTTTTTAGTTTACTTTTATGAAAAGATTTTCAGACCAGCCTTTAAAGCGATAGTCCACCCATAAATGAAAATTCTGTCATTAAGTACTCACCCTCATGTCGTTCCAGACCTGTAAGACCTTCATTCATCTTCGGAACACAAATTAAGATATTTTTTTGATGAAATCCGAGTGCTTTCCTGTGGTTCAACCGTAATTTTATGTGGCTATGAGAATACTTTTTGTGCGCAAAGAAAACTAAAATACTATAATTCAACAGTTGAATGAAATCATTCGACACGCATTCACAAGAGTACCACGGTCACGACATAAACAGTTTGCTGTCTTTTGAGGGTCAGAAAGCTCAAAAATGTCTTAATTTGTGTTCCAAAGATGAACGAAGGTCTTACAGGTTTGGAATAACATGAGGGTGAGTAATTAATGACAGAATTTTCATTTTTGGGTGAACTGTCTCTTTAAAGTTTTTATTGAAGACAAACTTTTATAAATGTTTTTTTTTTATTTTTTACTTTTTTTGTTGTTTTATATTGTTTATTTATTTATTACTTGTTACTTATTTATTACTTTATTACTTTTCTATTTTTCACTTGGTTCTCGCCAGGAATATAGCTGTAATAGCTGGCATGGTGCTAAATTATTATCACTCAATCAGTTGAAATAACATTGAATTGTATACAAAAAGACCAGGGAAGGGAGTTAAAAAAATAAAAATGGGATCAGTTTTGATTTCCAGTGGAGTTAAAATTTGAAAGATTAGAAATTGCTAATCCCTTCTTTCCTAGTTTTTTTGCACTATCTTACATACAGTTTGTTCTGTTCATCCAATCCACTTGTTGGCAGTTATATTTCATAGAGCTTTAGCAAGCGTTTTTGCTTTTCTACCTGCGTGGAGCTGATGTTTTAATCCTGGTTTTAATCCCTGAGGGTAAGGCAGCCTCCAGACCCCCGACTCCTGGAGCATGACAAGGCCGGCGTTTAATCCCCACCCGCCTCATGAGCCTCGAGCGGTTCAGGATCCCTCTGTCGTTCGCCTCTCCAACACACGGAGCTGTGAGACAGCCACGGCCCCGCGGCCATCCTGCCCCATTCCCAAGCGAGGAGTGCGGTGGATCTGATAACTCAAATTGAAAACGCCTGCTGAGGAACTGCGATCCAGCCAAGGCGAACTACCGAACCTACAGGGCTGTTAAGAAACTCAGCTGGACCTGTCAGTCAGGAATATAGATTAGGCAGCGCAGATGAGGAGGGGTGGATCGGGTGCACCACAAGATGTTTGCTAATGCTGAGGTTCACTGCATGAAATTGTTGGTTATTCAAAGCCCACAAAGAAATGTCTGGGTCAAGTTTCATACCAAAGTCAAAGGAAAAACATTATATATAATATTTTTATTATTATTATATATAAAATTATATAATATACACACACTTATTTGGTATACCTGTTCAACTGCTCGGTAATGAAAATATCTAATCAGCCAGTCACATGGCAGCAACTCAATGCATTTAGGCATGTAGACGTGGTCAAGGTGATCTGCTGAAGCATCAGGATGCTGAAGAAAGGAAATTTAAGTGCTAGTGAAAAAAGTGAAAAAGACTGTGTCATGGTTGTTGGTGCCAGATGGACTGGTCTGAGTTAGGGATGCACCAAAATGAAAATTCTGGGCCGAAACCGAAAATTCTGGATGCACTTGGCCGAAAACTGAAACCGAAAATGCTTTGTAATGATTATTTATTATTTTTATTAAATAATATAAAGTAATTGTAAGACTTTTTAATTAAACTGTATAATTTTAATGATACTAAATTTTAAAAACACAAGCCAATAAAATAACCACACTTTTACTGAAAGTAACAATAAAACTGGACAGAATTTGTATTAATATTGGTAACACTTTTCATTAGTTAACATGAACTAGGAATGAACAATAGTTCTTCAGCATTTATTAATCTTAGTTAGTTAATTTCAACATTTACTAATGCATTATTAAAATCAACAGTTGTGCTTGTTAACGGTTAATGCACTCTGAATTAACATGAACTAACAGTGAACAACTATTATTAAAACTAACATTAAGAAAGATGAATAAATACTGTAATGTATTGTTCATTGTTTGTTCATGCTAGTTAACTAACAATAACTAGGTAATGGAACCTTGTTGTAAAGTGTTGCCTTAATATTAAATATCAATATAATAGTTTTATTCACGTCTATGTAACAGAATCAGATATAAGTTTTTTTTTTTTTTTTGGACTAGTTATCCAAATAATGTATAGTCCTAAGCTATTATTATCAGCATGTGAGCAGAGCATATAGCATCTCTGAAACCATAATTTTACCAGCATTGCCCAGTACAGCTGTACTACAGCATGTTTCAGCACAGTAGCACTACTGCAACAGGAACAAGTATACTACATAGAAATTTCCTGTCGGTGCGTTATTTGTGCAGACTTTGCTTTTCCGGTGAGCATGCGGTACACGAGCGGAACGCACATTCATAGAGTAATATTGAGTGGAGCATCAAACCACCCAGTGACGAGGAGAGTGAAACCTGCGCGCTGAACACTGCCGGGCAAGGCGGGCCATATATATTATTATATGTATATTTTCGGCTCGTATTTTTGGCCGTTTTTCTGCCGAAAATTCAGTGCATCCCTTGTATGAATATTTCAGAAACCGTTGATCTACAGGGGTTTTCATGCACAACCATCTCTAGGGTTTACAGACAATGGTCAAAAAAAAATATCCAGTGAGCGGCAGTTCAGTGGACGAAAATGTCGTCTTGATGTCGTCATGGTCAGAGGAGAATGGCCAGACTGGGTCGAGCTGATAGAAAGGCAACAGTAACTCAAGTAACTACTTGTCATAACCGAGACATGTAGAAGAGCATCTCTGAATGCACAAGATGTCGAACCTTGTCGCAGATGGGCTACAGCAGCAGAAGACCACATTGGGGGCTAGGGGTTGAATGACTTCAGATTTTTTTTAAATTCGACATTTATGTGATAAAAGTCGAGTCGACATCGATTAGTCACTGATGACTTCATTGATGAACAAATAAGCCTGAACCTGCCCACATGGCTATTTTTCATATAACAGCTCATATTTATCAGTTCTTTTGTCGTTGGGTCGTTATATTTTTCACAGATTTCTGCCTGTCCTAAATCAGATACAGATAAAGTAGCACTGTTAAGATTACATTAATATGAATGTAGAAAGCAATTGCATGTGTGAATGGCAGCATGGCAGCTGGCAGCATCTCTACTAATAGTGAAGCTGTGGGTTTTAGTTACTAAAATATATGCTAGAACTTCTCAGTTTCTAAGCTGTATTAAGAAATCACAGAACAGTGTTGCCAATACATTTCCACGCTACTGAATGATTCTGTGTCCGTGCGCGTGATGTACTGTCTGTAGTCTGTGTGTGTGTTAAAATGTAGCAGCACATTAGATTAGAACAGCGATTAACTTACCTGTACAATAAGCGGTTTAAAACGTACATTCTCCCATTCAATTTCGAGCATCCAGATGGTATAATCACACATGTCTTGTGGAGCGCTTTAGGAGTATGCATTTATTTGTCTTTTTAGCTGTCTGGAAACTGAGCGTAAATGTGGACTTCAAAGATTTCTTATCCTGTTGCCCCCTCTATAGGACCAGCGACTAGTCAACCTCAAGCTTAAAGCGTCATGGCAGAGCATTAAAGTTGACTAGCTGGTGCAACCCCTACTGGGTGCCACTTCTGTCAGGAGTGAAACCTGCGCGCTGAACACTGCCGGGCAAGGCGGGCCATATATATTATTATATGTATATTTTCGGCTCGTATTTTTGGCCGTTTTTCTGCCGAAAATTCAGTGCATCCCTTGTATGAATATTTCAGAAACCGTTGATCTACAGGGGTTTTCATGCACAACCATCTCTAGGGTTTACAGACAATGGTCAAAAAAAAATATCCAGTGAGCGGCAGTTCAGTGGACGAAAATGTCGTCTTGATGTCGTCATGGTCAGAGGAGAATGGCCAGACTGGGTCGAGCTGATAGAAAGGCAACAGTAACTCAAGTAACTACTTGTCATAACCGAGACATGTAGAAGAGCATCTCTGAATGCACAAGATGTCGAACCTTGTCGCAGATGGGCTACAGCAGCAGAAGACCACATTGGGGGCTAGGGGTTGAATGACTTCAGATTTTTTTTAAATTCGACATTTATGTGATAAAAGTCGAGTCGACATCGATTAGTCACTGATGACTTCATTAATGAACAAATAAGCCTGAACCTGCCCACATGGCTATTTTTCATATAACAGCTCATATTTATCAGTTCTTTTGTCGTTGGGTCGTTATATTTTTCACAGATTTCTGCCTGTTCTAAATCAGATACAGATAAAGTAGCACTGTTAAGATTACATTAATATGAATGTAGAAAGCAATTACATGTGTGAATGGCAGCATGGCAGCTGGCAGCATCTCTACTAATAGCGAAGCTGTGGGTTTTAGTTACTAAAATATATGCTAGAACTTCTCAGTTTCTAAGCTGTATTATTAAGAAATCATAGAACAGTGTTGCCAATACATTTCCACATTGTTCTTTTTTTCTTTTGCGATGGATGTTGTTTGCGGTCTCTCAGAGGAAAGGCCCTCATTAGAGGAGCTGTTGGCTGGAAGGGTGGGTGGAAGTGTGGGACGACTAGACTGTGGGTCATGAGTCTTGCTTTAGCACAGCCACAGTACAGTACATGTTTATAAGTCTTGTGCAGCCCAAATAAAAGCCAGCAGGGTTTTTTTCCCCCACAAGAAATATTTTTTCACATGTTCCAGAGGTTTCTGGTTTGAATTTTGATGATAATTATCTTGTGGCATTCTCTTCTCACCATGCTCTCCTCACTTCATTTATTCAGATGAATGAAGAACTTTATTTGACCATGATGAGTCATCGTCATCATGGGTAATTTATGTACTTCTTGCAGTTGCTTTGCTTTGAGAGTTTTGCATAGGAATTTTAGACTTTTATCTTAACTTTTTCTTCTGTAATTGGGGGTGATGTGGCCTAGTAAGATCTGAGCTTTAACTGAAAGTTTCCATCCCAAAAAAGATGGCTTGTGAAAGAATGTACATAATGAAAATTGCTGCTTTGTAATCATGTTTTCAATATATTCTTATTGCTGTACCATACTTAAATTAACATTAATATTAAGATACCAACATAAACCGCTTTAAAAAATATATATATGCAAAAAATTTAGCTTTGATCACAGGAATAAATTACATTTTAAAATACAGTATATTCAAATAGAAAGCAGTTATTTTAAATAGTATTACATTTAAATTGTAAAAAATGTTTCACAATACTACTGCTTTTGTTGTATTTTGAATCAAATAAATGCAGGCTTGGTGAGCAGAAGAGAATTCTTAAAAAAAACATTAAAAATCTTACTGTTCAAAAACTTTTTTTGGGAATTTACCCAAAAAATTTACCTTTCCTTATTTTTTGCTTGTTTCTCGCAATTCATATTATAAAATAATATTATTAAATTGTAAATAATATTAAATATAATTTTATATGTCAATAATATTAACATTGACATTCTTAATATTTTTTACTTTATTAATATTATGCAATATTAATAAAGACGGCAACAAAAATTTATAATTTTTTTTATTATTAAATATTTATTATTCATTACTTTTCATCTGAAATATGATACTTTTGGAGCTTTTATTACCAAATATTGATAAATGCTAGGGCTGGGTAAAAAATATCGATATCTCGATATTAATCTATTACGGAACAATATCGATTCTTAAATCCCCAGAATCGATTAGTCTAGCCTGTTTTCAGTTAATGGACGGAACATTGAAGGGCACTTCCCATCCAATAAATCGCAATAAGCATTGTGCTTTGGTGCTTTTAATATGAAACGAAGTCAGATTTCAATTTATGTCCATTGTATTGCAGTATTCAAACAATAAATGCCGTTTTGGCGCTGTTTAATGTGGAGTGACAGATCGCTGTAGCGCCTCAGTTCAACAGACTCAGCAGTGCGAGGTGCACGTGAACTGATCATCTCCACCACATTAATACCAGTTTCAGCACAAAACAAACACGACTAAACATCCGAAGGTAAGTTAAAAGAAAGAGAACAACTTTACAATCCATATCCTGTCTCATGTAATCGCTCAATCAGTGTTTCAGCCGTGCAAAGACGTCAATATAAAGTCTTGTAAACAATGTGTCAGGTAACGTCACATTTATCTCAAACAAACATATTCGGTGACCATAAACTCATTAGTCAGCCAGAAAAATAAACTTTAGAGAAGGGCATTTTGCTAAATATATGCACCATATAACAT
>NW_015505357.1:1730978-1731866 GCF_001515645.1 Sinocyclocheilus grahami | reverse complement strand
TCAATTTATGTCCATTGTATTGCAACAATAAAACAATAAATGCCGTTTTGGCGCTGTTTAATGTGGAGTGACAGATCGCTGTAGCGCCTCAGTTCAACAGACGCGAGGTGCACGTGATCTGATCATCTACACCACATTAATACCAGTTTCAGCACAAAACAAACACGACTAAACATCCGAAGGTAAGTTAAAAGAAAGAGAACAACTTTACAATCCATATCCTGTCTCATGTAATCGCTCAATCAGTGTTTCAGCCGCGCAAAGACGTCAATATAAAGTCTTGTAAACAATGTGTCAGGTAACGTCACATTTATCTCAAACAAACATATTCGGTGACCATAAACTCATTAGTCAGCCAGAAAAATAAACTTTAGAGAAGGGCATTTTGCTAAATATATGCACCATATAACATATTCATTATAATTTTTACTGTTCTTATGTTTAATTTGTGTTTGAATAAATCCATCAATTATTTTTATGACAGCCACCATTTAAATTTTTATATAAAAAACCCCCCGGAATTGAAGTAGAAATATTATTATGCAATTTTAACTTTATTATTTTAAAAACTGTGTAATTATAAAAGTTGTATGCTATAGCTTACAAATCAGTCAATTTTAACCTTCAATATTATTGTAATGTAGTACCAAATAACTCTCATGTATATTTTACAGCATTAGTTGAGAGATTTTTTTTCCTTGAGAAAATTTGGCATGTACTGTACCTGATATATAGCCAAAATAATCGATATTGAATCGGTAATCGAATCGAATCGAAAGCTTGTGAATGAGAATCTAATCGTATTGTGAAATTTGTGTCAAAACCCAGCCCTAATGTAATTAGTAAGATTACTTGATTTGCATATCATGCAGTGAGGTCAAGTATACA
>NW_015505357.1:1721672-1729593 GCF_001515645.1 Sinocyclocheilus grahami | reverse complement strand
TGAGCTTCACAAAATAGAAAGTGGCTGTAAGAAAAGAGCTAAAGCTCCCCATTTCCACCATTAAAAAGTACCCCATGTCCACGTTTAAATATACTTCTGGATCTATAATATTGTGGGCCTGTTTTTCTGCCAGAGGTCCTAGACGTCTTGTTCAGATAAATGGCATCATGGATTCTATCAAATACCAACAGATAAAAAATCTAAACCTGACTGCCTCGGTCTTTGGTATCTACCAATTTTCAGCTCGTGCGGCTCCTTAGCATCAGAATAATGAGCTTGTCTCTTCAAGTTACGAGCACATGCTCCTACACACAGAATGTGTTTTAAGCTAATTTAATCTTTTGTAGTTGCTTTTTTCTTTGCATTTAATTTCCATGTTTTTGAATTGCGCTTTGTGCGTTTCCGCCTCGGAAAGGTTTCTGAAGTCGCGCTTTGTTCTGTAGCACTCTGCTTCGTTAAGGAGATTACAAATAATAGACGAAATTCTGGTAATTAACATTTAATCTTTAAGCGTGGTGGTGTTATTTATTTACAGATGTGAAATGAGGAAATGAGCGTCCCTTAAACAGGCACGGCTTGTGCTCTTCAAAGCAGAGCAGTTCGTAAGCAGCTCAGCTAATATTTTTATTAAAGACTGCACCTTCAATTTGGTTCTTTTCAGTTCAGCCCGGGTTTGAGCAAGCCAATTTTCTGCTTCAGACTGCTTTAATAAACCCTCTGCTCTATCAGAAGCCTTTGCCGTTCCTGATGAAGGCAGTTTATTTTAAATTAAAGGAGAGTTTCTTATCTGCCGGAGCAAAGAATGTGACTACAGTAGTCGTTCTTCCTTTCGTGGGGTAATTAAAACAAAAAACGGTTTCGGCGGCTGATGAAAAATATGGGATCTGATACGTGGCGGCCCTCTAACGTGGGCAGATGTGCTATTGATGGAAGTTTATTTCCTTCTCCCTTCTCCTTTTGGCCACGTCTGGTTTTCCCGAACGACGATAAGATGTACAACCCTGCTTGAAAAGGGATCGACAGATTGGCGTATCTTTACTCTGCATCAGAATGATGGCAATTCTTGATGATTTAATTGAACTTGCAAGTGAAACCTAAGCCAGGTTGAGCCTTTAAATCGCCTTTCAATTAAGCAGGATGTCAGTCGATCGTTTGAAAGCCGCAGTTGCAGTGAAACTGGAGGTGAATGCGTGGATTCACTTTGCTTAATCAGTCCAGTGATATTTGACATGACACCTGACTAGCCAAGCTTTCCTCAGCTTGACGGCCAAAGTAATTAGCTTGATTGGATACATCGCACTATAAAGCCTTGTTTTGTTGGTTTAGGATATGTTTTGAACAAAGATACAGTACTTTTCCACAAACATTATCCATTTTATCAGTCAAGCCATCAGTAGACGATACATTTTTTTTGTGGTGTGAAGCCGAAGTAGCTCACTCTTTTAAAGTTTAAATTTAATGGTATTTCTTTAGATATGTTCACATTGAATGCACCATACATTATTAGAGCTATTTGACCTGTTGTGTGAATAATTTGATTGGGTAATAGAAATAATGAAAATGAAAGCTAATTTTTTTTTTTTTTTTTATTATTGTTTTAGATTATGCTTTTTAGTAAAGGTAGTTGCACAAATAAATACATTATTTTTGTATACAGTTTTGTTTTATTGGTTTAGAGTATGTACTGAATATACATTATCAGCCATTTAACATTTTAACAAAAGCAGAATGATTGCATGCTATTAGTTTGGTGTGACATTGTTAGAACTATTGTAAATTTGGCTGTTAGTTTGACTATATAAATCTAAAATTTGTACTTTTTTAATAAATTATTTTAGTTTGATTTATTTTATTACATGATCTGATTCAGTAATTGTAATAATCAGTTCTACAATAGCTGTTTTTTTGTGCATTATTAGTTTGATGTGAGAACCAGTTAGTCAATCTTTTGTTAACTTGACAACCAGATTGATTAGCTAGATGGATAAATCTCCTTATTAAACCTTTTGTGGTTGCTGTTTTATTTTATTAGTTTAAAATGCATTTCGATTGGCACATACATTATCCAAACCCAAACTTGCATTAAAAAAATTGACAATAGCTTTCAAATTGACTCTGAGGATGATTAGAATGATTGGGTATATTGCTATATACATGCTCATTTTTGGCTTTTAGTACAAATTCTTGCACAGATCTCAGCGCATTTATTAGAGTCAATAATCGTCAGTTCAAAAATGGCCATTCGGATTCACGTTATTAGTTTGAGTGAAGGTGTTTGTCTGAAGTGAGGATGAATGACAGGTTATTTGTGGCTCATTTTTGCCTGCAGGGTCTACTGTACAGATGTACCGAGGAGTTTGTTGGGTCTGTTCACCCCCGCCACCTCCTTCCCGCTCGCTGGGTTATTTATCATAGTTGTTCTAGTCACTGCCACTCTTGACACTGGTGTTATTAATGAATATGCACTCTGCCGGTAATTCAGTTTAACCTGTCTCCCCGTATTCATTCATTCTACTAAACCATTCACAGGAAGAGCGGAATTGGGGGTGGGAGAGAGAGAGCGAGAGAGAGGGAAGGAGGGAAGGAGGGAGGAAAGGAAATGAGTGAGTCATGCGACTGCATTTTACAGCCGAGTCTGTTTTTTGGTTGCGCTTCATATAAAATATTTATTATCACTGCATGCAGGATGTGTACAACAATATCCCTCTGCTTTTGCAGTTAGATGAAGTTAGATAACCACTGCCTGCATGGTTCCCTTTCACTGACCTTTGACCTTTTTCACAGGCCACGTAACGTGGAGCCGGTGTGTTCGAACCTGCAAGCTCAGATCCTGAACTGCTATAGACAGAACCGTGAGCAGACGCTTCAGTGCTCAGATCTGGCCAAAGAGTACATGCAGTGCATCAATGCAGCTAAGAAGGTAAGAAACCATGAGATTTAGGAGTAATGATTTTGTTTAGAAGCATTTGTGACCTCAGTTAAAATCTTAGGGGCGCAGTCAAAGTTAATTTATGTACTGTAATGTTAAAAAATTATAAAAAAAAAAAATCTTATAAAATACTAATAAATATAAATATAGCACTAGCATGTTTTATAATTACTTTAGTTTAAAAATGTAATCTAGTTATATGGAAAGGTAATCAATTTTTATTGTAATGTGAATATATATGTTCACAAATGTTCATGCTATTCACAATTATTTGAATCCATTTTAACTAATGATCTATTAAGTATTATATAATGTTTGTCAATTTTTAGCTGAACTTAAAATGAATAAATATAAAAATATAGAATGTAAATATACTAATAAAATAAATCTAATAAGGAAAAATACTGTATAAAAACCTTTGGTTATTAAAAAAAAATATTATGCTTAACAGATCAATTTTAAATATGAATGTTCAAAATTATTTGAATGCATTGTAACATGTTTTAAGTATTATAATTTTTGGTTTTGTTAATTTTATCAAAATTACTAAGATAAACTATTGAGAGTTTGTGTGCTCTAATGTAAAAAAAAAAAGTTGCATGAATTTGAATATTATTAATGAATATTAATTACGTTTTATATAGTAACAAAAAAAAGCTTCCGTTGCTAGTAGGCGTTCCTGAAGCCCTATTGGTAGAGCACAGCACTAGAAACACCAAGATCATGGATTTAATTCATTGGGGACACAAAAACTGATGAAATTTATCCCTTGAATGCACTGCAAGTCGCTTTGGATAAATGCGTCTTCCAAATGCATAAATAAAAATGTAAATGGCCATTGGCATCCACATTGAATTTGCAGGGCATTTGCATAGAGTTGATCTCTCGCCAATGGTCTGTAGCTCATGTCGCCTCAAACCTCATTGAAAGTGAGTCACTTTCTAGTTATTTTATTGTTATAAATGGCTGTCAGTGTGAACGCCTCCTAAAGATCAGAAAGAGACGCTGGAAAATTTTAATTGTTGCTTACACACAAACATTGATTAACATAATATGTGGACTTAAAGGTACAGTTCAACAAAATTTGTAATCATAATTACTATCGTGTTGTTCCAAACCTGCATTTTTTCTTCTTCTGTGGAACACAAAAGAAGATATTTTAAAAAAAGATTTGTTTTTCGTGTTTTTCAATGGAATCCAATGTTGACTGGACCCCGAATATTCTTGAAAGTATCTTCATTTTCACATTCTTCGTTTGTGTGTGTTCTACAATAGAATAAAACCATACAGGTTTGGAATGAAGACATCAGGGTGAGTCAATGATGTCATGGGTGAACTATCCTGTTAAAAATTAAAACCTGGGTTCCAGTCGCCAGTCTCTTCTCAGAATTTACGATCGCTGCATTGTTTCTTGTTGGTCCGCACAACCCTCGCTGCAGCACTGTAGGTAAAGGTGTCCTGTTCAAGGTGTTAATTCTCCTGGAGTTTTACTTTTAATGTTCAGTTGTAGCCAGGCAACAGCAGAATAATGGCTCCACTCCATCACACCCCCAGTCGCAAGGAGAGAAAGAGAGTGTGTGTGGATGGGATGCTGGCTCACTAGTACACACTGCACTCAGGGAGTGTGTGATAATCACTGCTATGGCAACGGCTCGCAGTACCAGGATCTGGATCTGGCATGCCGCTTGCTGCTGCTGGCGGGTTATCGCTCTCACTTCTTCATTCCCCTCACCTCTACTCATCCGTGCTGTAACTGTAACTGTTGAATGCAAGTGTCGACTGTTGATTTGAACTCTGTTTAATTGCTATTACTTAGCAGCACTGGTGCTCAATACGAGTTGAAAACGTCCTTGATGTTTGGCCAGTTTTTTTTTTGCCCTTTTCTCTTCTTGAGTCTTTCTGAATTGAGAATGTTGATAAAAGGGTTTTCAATGCAGTTTGATCAAGCAATTTTGTGTGTGTGCAGTTTCATGCTGCGTCTTTGTCCAACTTTTCACATAAGCAAGGAATAGCTGTTGCTACAAAAGCAGGAGGTGGTAAACACAAAATACAGATCAATGGTATTCGTTTGGCTAATCGAACATCGTTCTCTATGTGCACAAAGCCTCTGGATATTTGTTCACTTTGTGGGCCAGAGGCAAGAGTGTACAGTATGTCTATATCTGCTGGAAAGAGAGTTTGGCTTTTAATGTGGCTTTCCCTTTTTTTTTTTAATGGGTGAACATGAAATCAAAATTGACCATAAAAAAAGTGTGAGGTTAAGGAAGTGAGCCATTGACCAAAATTGGAAATTTATTTACTCGCCTTCATGTTCCAAATGCATGACTTTTTTTTGTTGTTGTTGAACACAAATATAGTTTAGCAAAATCTTGTTGTTCTTTTACAGCAGAGGAGAAGATTTTCAGTGATTTTAATTACTTAAATTCAATCTTTTCTTTATCTTATGTTTACAGAAAATGCCAAATAGAACAGGTTATTAATAACATGAGGGTGAGTATATGATGACAGATGTTTCTTTTTTTGAGTGAATAATTCCTTTAAATGACAGACATGTCAGTTTTAAGTAACACTCGCTGAGGTGAGTCACCTCTAGATAATATTTTTCTTAGCACAACACTTGTTACCTGTCAGTATTATAGAACAGGCGTTGCTTGATAGAGGTGTGAATTATAACGCAGTCAACCTTGTTATAATCGAGCTGCGTTTAATTAGACTCTAGCAATTAAACATACACAAAGCTGTGGTCTTGAAGACAATGATTTTGACTAAATATGGGTTTAGTACAAGAAAACAGATTTACATATAAGCTAAATGAGCTTGTGGTCAGATGTAGAGATTCTTGTTCTTTATATTGATTAAAAATTGACAGTATAGACATTTAGAATTTTACAAAAAATTATTATGTCAAATAAATGCTGTTCTTTTGAACACCTTTATCAGAGAATCCTGAAAAATGCAGATTCTCACAAAAAGCAGTACAATTGTAATAAAATGAATAATATAATCAACACTTGAATATAGGTAGGTTTCATAAAAATGCATAATTTTGAGCAAAAAGGTGAGAAAATCACATTTTTATTAAAAACTACATCTGGATAATATAATATTCAATACGATTATCAAAGCATAAATCCAGTAAATCGCTTCCATCAACACCTCCTAAGCTTGCACAGACATATACCACTTCCTGGATCAACATTTTACGTAACATTATGCAGTTTTCATTTACAAACCCAATTCCAAAAAAGTTGGGACACTGTACAAATTGTGAATAAAGTGTTATCTATATTCTATTATGAATAAAAGATAAGTTTATGAGATTTGTAAATTATTCCATTCCTTTTTTACTCACAATTTGTACAGTGTCCCAACTTTTTTGGAATCGGGTTTGTATATGCTGTCTGTTTCTGATGATCGCATTATTTTTCATATGCATCTGTTTACATAAGACATCGCTCATTTCTCCGTCCTGTTCACATGTGTTTTTTGTCCGGGAGGTTTTGTACTCGTTCAGAAGATGTGTAATAGCGCCCCCGAGTGTATAACAGTGAAAACACGAAAAGCCGTAAAAACTCGTCTTTGGCGATTTTTACAAGCGATTTCTTGTAAAAGACGAGATAACTCATCAACGGCAGGGAAAGAGTTAAATGTTGAATTTAAAAATATTTGACATTATTACTGTTTTACTGTATTTTTGATCAAGACTTGTAAAAAGAAAAAAAAAAACAATCTTTTGAATGCAAGTACAATTTTGTTTATATAGCGTTTTTAAAGCTACAACGCACAAAGTGCTTTACACAATATAAAAACACAATCATAAAAGATACATTTATAAAGAGCTATACACAATATGATGAAGCAAAAAAAATAAAACTCAAAATTCACAAAATATTAAAAACACATCTATACAGTTATGTTTTCAATCGACATTTAAAAACAGACACATCTATATTAAGTGGTAATGCACCAGCCTAATTTTCCAGTGCTTAAAAATGCCGAATGTGATTAGCGACGACTGATTAGCCGACTACATTTCCAGACAACCCACCAGCTTGTCATGTAGTTTTGCTCATCCCAATTTTTAGCATAGATCAAAGTCAAATCTTCTCATCATAGCAGTTCCCAGACAGCTGTTTGAAGCTATAGAAGCCCTTATTAGAGAAACTCTCTCTTGCGCTTGACACACTTCACTTTGGGAAGGCTGCATGCCCTGGAATGAAGGGAGACGGAGAGAAGGAGCATTTTAGCATAGATCAAAGTCAAATCTTCTCATCATAGCAGTTCCCAGACAGCTGTTTGAAGCTATAGAAGCCCTTATTAGAGAAACTCTCTCTCTTGCGCTTGACACACTTCACTTTGGGAAGGCTGCATGCCCTGGAATGAAGGGAGACGGAGAGAAGGAGCGGGAGACGGGTGATCCATTTGTGCCGGGAGCAAACCCCGCGCTCTCTGTCTGAGGGGGCACCTATGCTTCCCTGGGCATTGTCTGGGATAATGACTCCCAAGATTGGCTGATTCCTCCGTCCTGCACGCTCCACCCTGCTCCGGGATCTTCCGCTCATTTACGTCCAGGGCCAGACGCACCGACTTTGATGGTGATTGATGTTTTGAGCTCCCTTGCATTTAACACAGAGGAGAGGAAGAGAAGAGAGAGAGGCTCGTGAGCGACTGCTGAAGGAGAGATGGAGGGGAGGAGATATAGAATGGATAAAAAAAAACACAACGATGGAAGGGAAGAGAAAGAGAGTGGGAGAAGGGAATAGGCTAGTTAGCCCTGCATGTCTGGCGTTGGATTGATGCTGTGGGCCGGCAGGGGCTGTTGTGTCAAGGCTGAACTTTTTGAGAGGCTGCCCAAAACTTTTAATGCTGTTTCTCCCAGTGCTAATTTTGCCCCCAAAGCCCCAGCTCTGCCATCAGCATCACTGCAGGCTCAGGGGCTAATGCCCCGTGTGTGTGTGTGTGTGTGTGTGTGTGTGTGTGTGTGTGTGTGTG
>NW_015505357.1:1704666-1721429 GCF_001515645.1 Sinocyclocheilus grahami | reverse complement strand
AGGCCCCGTGTGTGTGTGTGTGTGTGTGTGTGTGTGTGTGTGTGTGTGTGTGTGTGTGTTGACAGTGTGTTTGACAGTTCAGGCCAGTGCGTGCTCTTGTAACAGATGTTTCAGAGCGCCTGCCCACATATAGAATTACATCAGGACTCATATGAGCTCTGAGATACTATAAATATAGTGAATATAGGGAGGAGAGTGAGAGAGTCTGCGGGGTGCTCTGCTCACGTGCACCCTAGAATTTAAATTATAATCCTATAATAAATTAATGAAATGTAAAAACACGAGTTTTTAAATAATAATTGGATGTAGTATTATTATTATTACTACTACTACTACTACTACTACTGCTACTATTAATAAATTATTGTACTTAATAGTAGTAATAATAATAATTATAATTATTATAGTTTTATTAAAACATAACTTTTATAACAAGAATAAATAAAACTACTGGTTAAATAATTTAATGTATTATTATTATTAAAATATAATTTATATTTAATAGTAATAATATTATAATACATTAATAAAATCAAATACAGTGTTTAATTAATTAATTGTAAATTATTTAATGTTAAATGCTCATTATTATTACAACTGCTGTTACTGTTAATAAAATATTATATTTAATTATTATTATTTAATATTTAATAATTATTAAAGATTCTTTTTTTTAATTATTATTTTTATGAAAACTAATTTAATAACAAGAATAAATAAAACTACTAAGTAAATACTGTTATTATTATTATTAAAATATAATTTTATATTTAATAATAATAATATTAGAATACATTATTAAAATACAAAAACTACTGTTTAATTGTAAATTTATTATTATTATTATTACATTGAATTATTTGAACATTGGTTTATCATTGCTTTTGCCTTTGTTTTATTAAAGCAATATCCTACTCAAAGCTGCTTTGTGTTGTACCTAACAAAACTCCTTAATTGTGGTAAAATCATTGTAATGCACATTGATTTGCACATCTTGTAGCTTCTTGCTTTATTTATGATTCTCAAAAGCAGACTCTTGGCTAACTTCAGGGAGCATTTATAAGCAGATTTTCCCCAAAGGAATAGCTAGGTTAGAAACATGCATAAACACACTTTCAGCCCCTAACAAACCTGCGCCCCATCCGGTCTCTGCCGTCCATCAACACACACTTGAGTCAGATCACTGAGTGTATTGCTGCATTTCTCCAGTGAGGCCCAGAGATGGAACCTCTTTTCATTCGATTGGCTGAAAGGAACTGTTGCCAGGTGCTCCGAGGCCATAAACCCAGTAACTTTGTTTTGGTAAGCCTTTTTCTGCAAGTGTCTAAGAAAACGAGTGCGTCTGATTTCGCTCCCTTGGTGACGTGGCAAAGGGATTTCATTATAATATTACCGCCCCTTAATCTGTAAGTTTCCACCCACGGTGCCTCATTTTGATTTCGCAAGCGACAACGGTGTACTAGTTCTAATGCCATGGTGAAAGTTTGAGCAAAACACGCTAACTGTTCTGTCTTTGGCTGCACAATCCCAGCCTCAGAGGAGGCAAGAGAGCAGTGGATGTATTGATTTATTTACTGTATATTGCTGTTGCCACACAGATCTAAAATAAACATGCAATTTATTTCCAAGCTGTATACCTTCACAGACATAACCGACTGTTTTTGTAACTCATGTGTGTTTTTAACATAATCTTGTGTGTGAATGAGAACTTAGTTCAGCACTCACATGCTGTGACAGCTGCTTTCTGTCCGTGTGCTTCGGATGTGTGCACTCAGAAAACCGTATATCAGAAGTTTAAACTAATATTGTTTAAAACGCATGATTTCAGCACAATAAACATGCTAATCAGAACCAAAACAGATGTTTTTAGCAGCGCAGGCACGGGCTGTAATGGCGCAGCTCTATTCTGGAAAAGGGGGCGGGGAGCAGCAGCTCATTTGTGTTTAAAGAGACAGGCATGAAAAACAGCGTGCTTCTGCTTCCACTCAAAATAGGCATTTTCAAAATGATATAATAAATTATCTGTGGGGCATTTTGAGCTGAAACTTCACAGACACATTCTGGGGACACCGGAGACTTACAGTATATTACATATTGTAAAAAGGGGCATAATATGTCTCCTTTAAATGTTTTTTTAAATTTTTTTTAATAAACTATCCTTTTGAGAATTAACTGAGAATAACTTTTGTGTGTAAACATTTTCTCCTATTATTCAGGGAAATCACACAAAATAAAATGTTGTTGTAAAATGAAATGACAATGACGGTAAACCTGTTTAACTAATCGCATACGTCAACTTCTACAGTCCTGCTAAAAATATATACCTCAGTGCTCGACGGCAGGCACAAGGCTTATCATTCCCAATCTCTGCCTTTCTTTTTTTTTTTGCCCCTTTCTCATGTAAGACCAGACGCGTCGAGCCTGCATCCATCTATTCTTCACAGTGGGATTATTGATTTCATTTTCATATTGCTGCAGGTCCTTCGTTGTAAACAACCTTCCCGTCTTTTCAAAAAGTGAATTGATCCTCAGTCCGCCTGTGTTCGAAGGAACCAATCAAAGCAAACACCATTATCTTTCTTTTTTGTAGCCGCTTCCCTTTCTCTCCTCCTTTTGTGTCCTGTAATAATAGAGCTCGCATTGGCAAACAACATCAAGTATAATGGCGAGTTTGTTGGCGGCACAGATTTGAAAAGTTTTCCGTAAGTGCCACGCTAAAGTGGTTTGAGTTCAGAACAAACTTATTGTTCCAGCAGCACATTTACACAATATAATAGATAGCAAGGATTATCTTGTTTGCGGTAATGGCTCGAAAAGCTTCACACGGCCACACTGAGAAAGACCTTGAGGGAAATGGATGGAGGGGCTTTTTCTAGGGTTGGGTACATTTCACATTTTAAGCGGTACGGTACCGGTATTGGTACCTCAATTTCGGTGCCGGTACCCAACGGTACCTTTTTTCGGTACTTTATTCTGTGTAATTACAAAAGTCTCAGTTTCAACATTTTGAACAATAGGGCCCTACAAACTTTTTCTTTCTTTCTTTCTTTTTTCCCCAGAAATTATTGTTTTAAATTTTCTGAAAATCAAATGAAGGCATTAAACATTTATTTTAAATCAAATGAAAATTAAAGGAAGAAAAACTGTGAATATTCTTTTAAAATATCTTTAATAGGCTAATAATTGTATTATTTTTTTCTACAAGTAAGGGATTAATCTGGTTGTAATATTTATTTTTATCATTTAATTGTTTTATTTAAATTTGATAAATTTAATATTTAAAGATGTACATTATACTGTACAAAAGTAATACAAGAGTAATATATTTCTGTTACATGTTAAACCGTACTTTTATTTTGACAGGTTGCCATGAAGCTACTGTGTGTATACAGCATGATGATGCTTTCTCAAATGAAACGGTAAAATTCTCGCGAAATGACTCTGGAGATTAAGTTTTTGTGTTCGTGCCGTCATATGGTGAGACGCAGAGGCCGAAAATCACCGCGAGCGTCACGCGTGCTTCAGTATTTGTATAGTAAACAAAACCGCGTTTCCGCCATTCATACATACAGAGGCAAGCGGAACATGCAGGATTCATATTTAAACTTTTTTTTTTTCATTTTAATATTCACAGACTCTAGTTCATAACGCGATTCGAATTAAGTGGCAGTGGCTACTTTTGATTTATTCGTCCAAAATTGACGAATTCCGTGGCATTCCGCACTATAGAGTAAATTACGTTTTTATGAATGGACTCCGCGGTCCCGTCCGAGTTTTCGCAGAAACCATATGGCCCTAGAAATGTAACCACACTTCACAACATTTCGGCTTGCCCTGTGTGTTGTTCGAACGAGTTGCAGGGGTGACCTCATGTCACAGGGTTTCTCTTTCTCTCTCTGTAGCGTATGCGCCCAGATACGTTCTCAGGTACCGAAATTTGGCACCGATTGATTTAACGTGAATCGGTATTCGGTAGGAGTTCGGTACCCAACCCTAGCTTTTTCTTTGTTTAATTTTTATTGCCTGTCTATAGAAACGTGTGTGTAGGGGGTTGGTGAACTAGAAAACTGTGATTTACGCTGTATTGTAATATATACGACAGAGACCATTGCCTTGCCATTTTTGAAAGCCTTTACATCAAAAAGGTGCACTGCTGCGGGGACCCAATTACACGTGTTAATGTATTCTGCCCTGGAGATGCAACATATATGCGTGGGGTTACTGCTCTCTTTCATTTAAGGCATTCTGCTTTTATCAAAGCTGTAGGAAGGAGTACATTAAAATTCATTGTAATCTTTCGTCTTGTGGGGAAACTAACTAAGATAAGTGGCTGTGGTGTTGATTAGCTGAACATGGATCTAGGCTGAAGAAACACTCAAATGGGTTTTAGAAGCTGCTTCTTACCCATGATGATCAAGGATACACAAAAGCAGAAAGGTGTATTTAACGTCTGTTTTGCCATTTCTTTCTGTCGTAGAACCCGAGGTGTGGATGATCTTTGTGTTTATTTTAACATGACCTCAAAATTGACCCTGTTCACTTTCATAAAGCTATAGTTCACCAAAAAATGAAAATTCCGTCATTTACTCGCTCTCATGTCATTTTAAATGTGACTTTTTCTACTGTGGAAGGTAAATGAAAGTCAGTGGGGTTCAAAGAAAGTCATATAGGTTTGGAAGGACATGAGCGCGAGTAATTAATAACATAATTTTCATTTTTGGCTATTCTTGTTCTTATTGTGCATGTTTCTTCAGCAATAATAGCAATGATAGCTTCTTAAACTCTTTTCTTTTATACTGTTGTCATCAAGAATACTTAATAATTTCCCCCAAAAATGAAAAGTCATCCATGCACAAACATGTTATTCCAAACTTGTGTGAATTATTTTTGTGTGTATAACAAATATAGTTTTTTTTTTCATGAATTAAAATGAATGAGGAGTTTTTAAAGGCTTAGTTCACACAGACAGTGAAAATTAAATCAATGACCCTCATGAAACCTGAGAGATTTCGGTCTCTGTTATACCAGTTCCTGTCTGTTATAGCAAAACTTTGACACGTCAAAAAGTTAATTTCAAAGAAATCCATATGAATCAAGTGGTGTAATTCATGGCCGAATTTTCACTTTTGGCTAAGCTATCCATTTAAACTTCAAAATGGACACAAAAATCACCAATTTCAATTTCCAATTTCACCTATTTCTTTTGAAGTCATGATAGATTTGGATGAGAAACAGACTGAAATTAGAAGTTTTTACTGATCATACTATCCTGTGAGCTGTTAACCACTGTGACTAAATGTTTGAGTTTAATTTAAGAACCGATTCAGTCTAATCTGATTCAGAAGGGATTCAGTCTGAACGAACCATTCAGATTACTTTGTTAACTGGATCAAGTGATTCATTGAAAAAAGTTAAACTCGGAATGATTCTGCCCTAGTGAAAAACAAAAAACTAAAATGTATTTGAAATACATTTATTTTGTGCTTAGTATACTACAAATACATTTACATATTTATGTGCTTAATAAAAATACCCCGCAACTGTACTTTTGGTGTACTAAACTGGTATAATTAAATTCTGCTAAATTGGAACAACTAATTTTGTGCTTAATGCACTTTAATTGTGCGGAAGTAGTGCTGAAGTCTAACTAAAGATAAACTGAAGTATAGTTGATTGTGTTAAAGTGGAACTATTGCAAGTATATTTCAGGTACACTTTAAATATCTTGCATTTAAAGACTGATATTATACATGGATCATACAATCCTTATTAACAGTGATATTAAAACACATTTTAGGCATAATATTAATGTGCACTGTGCAATAAGGAAATGCTTTTATATCAGTAAGTCTTAAGTGACATGTCAATAGATGTTAATGGATTTGAAGTATGCTTAGTATAAAATAAATGTATTTAAAATAAATGATGGCATAGGTTTTTTTTTTACTAGGGTGATGAATGTGTTAAGAGTTGACGGAATATTTTCATTGGGGATTTCAGTCTGATCTCACACAAAGCTATTGTATGACTTCAGAAGACTTTGGAATGTTGCTCGCAAGTTTTATGGAACACTTTTATGATAGTTTTCGGTACTTATGTGTCTTTTTTTGACGTTTGAAAGCTTCAGACCCCATTCAGTGTAATTGCATAAATCAAAATCTTTGATAGGGTTTATATCTTAGTTAAATCTTTACAGCAGTTTGTGTGTTGTTAGGCCTTTGTTGCAAAAATAGATTCAATTTGCGCCTACAGTAGCTCTTTTTGCGGTAGAAGGATATTGGAACCAAATGTGACAATACACGGTGCTTGTAATACAAAAAGATCAAATCAAGAAAGTCTGACTACATGCTTGGCTCACCGCTCTTTGTAGCCGCAATTCTCCATTCATCTTTCAATCTGTACTTCTTCTCGTGTCTTGCTTCTGTGCTTCCCCCTCCAATCGTTCTATCGCTAGTGTCTGCACTTTGCTCTATCAAACGGCATATCAAACCTATTCTGAAGGCTTCATTTTGGCGCAGGCGTGCCACATGGCCTATGAACATCCTCACAAAGCCCTGAAGCTGCAGTCAGCGGGGGACCTGAGGCCAAGAGCTTGAAACACAATGGCTGATGTGACCTTTCTGCAGCAGAGCCGCAGTTGCACCACTGTGCCTTCCTTCTGATAACCCTGAGTCCACCGACTGGACGGACATTGTTCTGCTAAAAAGCAGCTTCAAGACTTGAACTATAGAATCTCTCCTTTTTTGTGTGTGGATTTCACTGAGTAACACTGCAGTCAACTCTCTTTTTTCAACACTCTCCAGGTGTGATAAAAGTGCATTAGGAATGGCTTTCTTACTTTGTTACCCCTAAAGCATCCGTGTGCTGTTTCCCATTTGGCAGCGGAACAAGGCGGTTCACTTTGTCTGTCTGGTTTCCAAAAGCTCTTTCCTCTGTTTTATTCTATTGAAGCTGTTAGGAGGAGCGGCAAATACTGTTTGGACCGGCCATCAGTCCATCTACAAAGGAAGGTTTGAAGCACCTCCACGGACTGGCTTCAAAGACATCTATTTTTTTCACAGTTGTCATCAGACAACATAAGAAGAGCAACCAAATTGTGGGTTTCTTTACCTACAACAAAGAGGGGTTTGTTTGCTTTTTTGTTTTCAGAATAAGCTTATTGTGTTCCGGACTATTCGTACGGAAGAAATGGCTTTTCGTTTGAAAAAGCATTTTGTGAAAAGTGAATGCTCCCATCATCCAACTAGTACAGGGATATTTTGTTGTTGCTGTTCTTTCTTGTTTCACCCCTCCTTTCTACAACCGGTGGTAAGAAGTTTGTTCTTTGAGTACCAGATCACTACCAGAAGTGACTGAAATGATGGATCTCCAATTCAGAAAGACCAAATGCTGATGGGGGGAGCTGAAATCTATACTACACAACTTTAACTATTGTGTTCCCATAATACATTTTTATTCGTTTAATTAATTACTTTTTTTACATATTTTAATTCATTTATTTTTAATTATAAAACATTTATTTTATTTTATTTTTTATATTTTATTTTGCAATCTGTGCATAAACCGTAAAAGAGGTTTTTCTTCATTTATGGGCTCTTTTGTCATAATTCTGTTTTTCTAATCTAACGTATTTTACTTTTTTGTTACATGTTACATTACATTGTTACAATTTATTTTTGCTTATTTTCAAATGTGTCAGTGAAGAGCAGGCTTGGGAAAAGTCAAGTTAAATATCACATGTAAATTGAATGAATTTTGTATCTTTAGGATCAGTTTTGTGGAAAGTTACTTTTAGAAGTATTGCATTACAACAGTGTTGGGGTAACGCATTACAAGTAACGCAAGTTATGTAATCAGATTACTTTTTCACGTAACTAGTAAAGTAACGCATTACTTTCTAATTTAGAAGGAAATATCGGAGTTACTTTTACAAATAAGTAATGGCAGTTACTTTGTTTTCCCATATATTGACCTTCGATGATCCAATTCAACCATACTAATAAGCAAAAATGACACATTTGTGTTTCATTTTTGTTATTGCTGAATAGTGGTGAACTTTCTTCTCCTGCGTCATATTCTTCATAGTCTCGCGTAGCCAGACCGTCAGTCTGAAGGCTGAAGGTCTGGGAACTTTGGCCGCTTTGAATGGCCAAGGCCCGCCCAAGAAGCCATATGACTTGTCAGGTTAAGCAACCAATCACGTTTTGTTTTGTGCTATGTCATGTTTAGGGGCGTGGAAATGTCGCCACAATAACAGTGGAACAGTGTGTAAAACTCTATTTTTAAACATATTTTAAAGATTCTATGCTGCGAACTTTACATTTTTCACATACTTTTGAAAATCCAGCATTTAGTTGATCTTGATAAGCGCTCGTCGTCACGGTTGTAAACACGACGGCTTCTTTCGTGAGGGGGTTTGGTGCCACAGCATTTTAGTTTCCAGGCGAAATTAAAGAACGCTATATGCACGTCTCCCGGAAATCCTGTATAATCTAACCAATCCAATGACTACTTCAAAACTCCTGAAGTATTTCCAGCTAAGTGTGCCGTATGCATCAGACGTTCAGCCAGCGGTCCGTGAGACTATATTCTTCATGCAATTTGTTTGAGGTGCGCCCTCTATGGTACAGACGTGAAGCAAGCCCTGCCCAGATTTAAAATGTAACGCAAAAGTAATGTAACACATTACTTTTCATAAAAAGTAACTAAAACGTAAGTAACGTAAGTAATGCAATTAGTTACTTTTTTAGGGAGTAACGCAATATTGTAATGCATTACTTTTAAAAGTAACTTTCCCCAACACTGCAACACTAATTGCGTTACTTAGTTACGTTTTTATGGAAAGTAATGCGTTACGTTACTTTTGTGTTACTGGGCTGGGCTGGATTATTTGTTTTTAATAACAAATAACCCAAACTTACTTATCTGAAAAAGTAACTCAGATATTTCTTTGTAAATTTAAAAGTATTGCATTACTTTACTAGTTACTTGAAAAAAAATATATGACTTTGTAGCCTTAGACTTAGCAAAATGTATGAGTTGGTCATTTAATTCCAGACATGGGCTACGTTCACACTGTCAGTTTTTGGGATTGACAACCGCATTTTCTTTACAGGTGTGAGTCTCGAAATGCCCCTTTCACACAGCAGCTTACAGTTGTGTTTAGAATACTGTGTGTATGAACGTGCAACGGGAGTCAAGTAGGGCTGAAACGATTAGTCGACATTATCGACAACGTCGACAATATAAAATTGTCTACAAATATTTTTGTTGTCGAGTAGACGTTTGATCTCATATGACCTAATGTAAGAGCCTGCAATAATGCGGTTTGACCAGTGTGGTGCTGTAGCGCAAGACTTTAATTCAGCACTCCTGATGCAAATCAAGAGAAGACGACGTAGTGGCAGCGCTTCAGACTCAGAGCAAACGCAGCCATTTAAAACGCATCTGATTACAGCGATGCAATAGATAGCCTTAAAGGGATACTCCACCCCAAAATGAAAATGTTGTCATTAATCACTTACCCACATGTTGTTCCAAACCCCTAAAAACTTTGTTCGTCTTCGGAACACAATTTAAGATATTTTGGATGAAAACCACGAGGCTTGTGACAGTCCGATTGACTGCCAAGTAAATTACACTGTCAAGGTCCAGAAAAGTATGAAAGACATCGTCAGAATAGTCCATCTGCCATCAGTGGTTCAACCGTAACATTATGAAGTGGTGAGAATACTTTTTGTATGCGAAGAAAACAAAAAATAATGACTTTATTCAACAATTCGTCTCCTCTGTGTCTCTCCGCATCACCGTAGCGCCATTTTGTCATCCAAAATATCTTAAATTGTTTTCCGAAGACGAACAACGTTTTTATGGGTTTGGAATGACATGGGGGTAAGTGATTAATGACAAAATTTTCATTTTGGGGTGGAGTATCCCTTTAAATCGAGCTGATTTACAGTATTATTAAACATGAAAAACCAGAGTCAGTGTTGCTTTCAGTTAGAATTACAACTTGATTTTCTGTTATAAAGCAGCTCTCCAGTGTGGAGCTAGCTAATGATAAAATATTTTTATTAGTGGGGGAAAAAAACATTTCATTAAAGTTATAGTTTGTTTAGCAGAGATCAAAGCTTGATCTAGCTCAGGACTGTTTTGATTATCATAACCCTATAAGGTATTTTAAGAGAGATTGTTGTGAATATTAGTTTATCCAAAAATAAAACGTCTTATCACTTAACCTTTATTTTGTTTCTTATCCTTATGACTTACAAAAAGATATTTTGGGCAGAATGATGTGTCATTCAGCTACTTTTTCATATAGCTAATTAAATGGTGAATAAGAGCGTTTCTCTGCCATCTCATTTTGTGTGCCAAATATATTTATTTGAATAAATTAATTGTATAACTGTAATTACATAATATGACTTTCAAAAGCTGAAGTGATTACCTTAATTTATTTGTTAGAATGTGTATAACTCAATATTTTAACTAATTGCAAAAGCTGAATAATCAGATGTCTACTGATTAATCAGCTAAATAATCTACGATTACTTGATTAACCATTCTAATAATCATTAGTTTAATCGATTATCAAAATAACTGTTTGTTGCAGCCCTAGAGTCAAGCCCGTATTCCTTACCAGTAACTATAGTGACAGTGACCAAAGTAAAATGAAAGATGGCAACATCCATAAAACTGAAAGTCTTACCACTTTCTGACACGACAAGAGTCCAATCGAGCCGCAAGTTCTTTTGTCAAATCTTCATTAACCAACAGCAGCTTTTAAATTTGGGTGGAGAGCGGAGCATTTGAATCGCGCGCAGAACACAAAACTGATGGGAGCAGCTCCGGTGGAAAACATGACGGGCTCTAAAATGTTCAGATGACACGTAGCTCATTTCTTTGTCACTGTAAGTTACCGAAAAACACGTAACACACGGTAGACGCGCGTTTGTGCGGCAGAGCGGCTCTCTCTCGCACTGTATGACGTGACAGACAACTAGTTGTCCAGTCCTGCTCCGTTCACACAGCGCGTGTGTTCTGAGAATGCGGTTGTGAGTCCTGAAAATTTACGGGTGTGAGTTCGGTTACAGAATATAAATAACTGAACTTTGTGTGAATGTAACCATATTAAGGACTCAAAAATAGGACTGACAACCGTTTTCTGCTGCTGTGTGAACGTGGCCATATTTAAAGTGTAATTTGCACCACAGAAAGTTTAAGCACAATACATCATTTGAGATGTGATGGAAATTACAGAGTGGTGAAAATGGTCATGGTAAAATGGTAAAATGGCAGAATTCCCATTTGATTCATATGTCCACTGTGAAATTATTGGTAATGAAAGTAAATGTGTAAAAAGTCTATTTCCAGAGAGTTTACTTTCTAAAAGTTCACAGGTCCATATGTGCTCACAGTTGAAGAGACTTATCTAAAAATAATTCATTTATATATACTCATATAGTCCTTCTGCCATACATCTTGTTTATTGAATTAATTGATATTGGATAAGTGCTGCAGGCTGAAAATTTAATATTGAGTTTCCTCTTGCACCTCATAGTTATGTTGTGAACTCAGTGTATTTTGGGAGATTTTGGAAGTGTTTTTTGTTCTGTTTAGATGGGGCTTTTTTTTTGATGATGATGATGTCATTAGATCAAAGGGCATTTCTAACTTTATGTCCAGAGATGAAAAGGGCAGAGGTCATGCATATATTCGTTCTTCCTCACAATGTCCTGTCACACCAGACATGATGTAGTGGTCAGGGAGCTTGGGGTCACGAAACCCGCCTGACCTTTGTAAAAGAAAGTAACTGACATTGTGCTTGTGTTTGAAAGATAAAGTGTGAGTCTGTGTTTCCAGCTTCCACATGTTCTGATGCTCTGAAGAGTGCAATCTGTCGTCAGCGTCAGCTTCAGTTGTATGAACAACCATTAAGGCCTATTCACACCAAGCATAGAACAAATGTTTGCTGTGAACAAGATTTAGAACAGAAACAGTGGTCATAAACCAAAGCATTGGTAAAATATCTTCTATACTAAGGTCTAAAGGTTTTGGGTCAGTACGTTTAAAAAATTTTTTTTTTTAAAGAAGTCTCTTATGCTCTCCAAGACTGCATTTATTTGCTCAAAAATACAGTAGAAGCAGTAATATTGTGAAACATTATTACAATTTACAGTACGTGTTTACTATTTAAATATATTTTAATATGTAATTTATTCCTGTGATGCAAAGCTGAATTTTCAGCACTATTACTTCAGTTTTCAGTGTCACATAAATTCTTCAGAAATCATTCTGATTAACTGATTTGCTGTTCAAGAAACGTTTCTTATTATCAATGTTGAAAACGGTTGTGCGGCTTAATATTTTTGTGGAAACTGTGATACATTTCTTTGTTGATTAGCACCACCTATTTTTCACAGAGTTAATTTAGTTTTAATGTAGCCTGATGAATATTTGTTACACTTTTGATGTGAATAGACCTTTTCTTGGCTATTCGTTTTGCATTTTAGTTTCACATTTGGTTTGAATAGGCCTTTAAAGTATTTTGTCCAGATTGGCTTTTTTTTTTGGGGGGGAGAAAAAAATTTACATACCTCAGTGAAACTTCCTGCCTAATGAAAGGTGAAGTGAGAAAGAAGTAGATCAGCTCTTATCAGGCTCATTAAATGCCTTATTCAGGACGTGCTTTATGCCAGATGTGTTGTGGAGTACTTCCTCTCGCATATTTGATTACCCGTGTCTGTGTGATTTATCTGACGCTCAAATGAAAGGAGCAGACAGATCAGAGAGCAGCATATCCGAAGTTGAAGTTAAAATCAGCAGAACTTGCTCCTAGATTGAACTCACTGTCGCTGCTGGCGATTTCTTTCCCTTTTTTCCCCTCATGTGCTCTACTCATTGCAGAGTTCAGAGTCGAGCTCCCTCTTGGCCTTGTTTGTTTGTCTTGTTTGATCGTTCTTCTTCATCTGCTTCTCTCTTGTTTGCCATCGTAGCGACAGCAGCTGTCTCTCTCTGCCCTTAATGGAAAGGGGAGTTTAGACAACACCTCAGAGAGGAGAACTAGACACTTGGCAGCAGCTCACATCAGCCCGACTGTTTCTGTAGGTTACATCACTTTCTTTGGTGGACATCCAATTTGCGATTTAGGTTTATAAAGGTACACAATGCCCCAACAAACTCCAACTACTTTCACATTTGGGTTTTGTTGGATCGGTTTGCTAACCCTGAAGCTACATTCATACTGTAATTAAATGGGTTATATTATATATATTTTTATTATGCCTTAATTTAAATATTTTATTTGTGAATTTTATTATATTTTTATATAGATAGATATTTTTATTGTGCTTTCTTATGCATTATTATTATATACTTGTAATATATTTTCATTACTCACTACTTTTATGCTTTATAATTATAATATACTTTCATTATGCTATATATAGCACACACGCATATACAGTATATGTATATATATATATATACATATACTGTATATGCGTGTGTGCTATATATAGCATAATGAAAGTATATTATAATTATATATATATATATAATTATTAATATTAAATATTATAGTGTATTTATTCTAAATATTATTCAATATTAGATATATTAAATAGGGGCCATTCTACAGAATTGGTCCAAAGTCAGAGTTGGAAACGTCCCAAAAATTTCCCCCAAAATATCAGTATTATGTGTTCCCTTTTGTCACTACCGAAACAATGATGACATGTTTCGGTCATGACTGTTTCAGTAGTGACAATTTAATGGGATAACATCCAAAAAAAACCTTAGATGTCACTACTGAAACTCCACCAAATGTTTTGGTAGTGACTGTTTTGGTAGTGACAATTTTAGATATTTTTGAACCTAGCTCAAAGAAGCTAATCAGGACATGGTTAGCTAGCACAGTTCTGAAGAGTGGTACACATATATAAACTAAATGATATGGAATAACTCCCAAAAATGTGTGCTTAATTGCAGAAAAGAGATGTTCGGTAGTGACGTTCCTTAATGTTACACACAGATTTTCAGACTTTTGAAAACAATTTACCTCAAAATGAGAGACATCTACTCACACCTTGTATATATGAGAGAGGGGGGACAGAGGAATCTTTCCTGATCATAAGTTTAGGAGTGTAGTTAAAATCAGTCACAGCCAATGGACTAAAACATACACTGTTTCGGTAGTGACATGAAAAATGCAGGAACAGTTTCATAATTTACAAAGAAAATATAAAACAAATTTTTATTTTAACTTCACTTTTTAAAAGAATCAAAACGATAATTTTAAAAACAACATTGGAAAAAAAATACAAAAATTATTTCAATATCATTTTCATAAATTGAAATTTAGGGGTTAGGGTTCGGGATAGCCACCTCCCAATTGAAAGTACCCAATAAATTATGATTATATATATATATTATATATATTATATTAATATAATATATTAAGCTTACTAATATTTTAAATATTATTGTGGGTTTCAATAGATAATAGAATGATCTTCGTAAACGCCTAAGATTTGAATACTTAAATGCTTTTGAATGTGTGTTTTGTTTGTGGGACAGCAGTTTGGACCAGTTCTGTAGAATGGCTCATATATGCTCTAAGTAATAAAATTATATATATATATATACACACAGACACAGACTTTTAAAACTTATATTAGAGTCTACCTTTGTGGCATCATACTGCTGTTTTTTGTTTCGCACAAATAAAATCAATCTCACTACGTAACTCTTGACTCATTTACACTCAGACTCTTTCTTTCTTGCCAGCATTCGTCCTTCATGCATTGCACATTGTGAGGAATCCGTCACAGCTGTGATATCGATCTATCAGCTGTCTTATTTGTGTTATACGTTTCTCAGCTCTCAACCTTTTTTATGACACCGACATCAACCACAGGTCAATACAGCACACTGGTACAGTTGGTGCGGTCGGTGTTCCTCAGGTATCAGTGTTGGGCCTATTGTAATTATCTCTATATCCCACACTCTTAGTTCAGCCTTCCCTCCACCACCAGTTAGTTCCCTGTTTTGATCCAGGAGGGTCCTCAGGAGGGTTATCAGAATTTGATTCTCTGCACAAACACTGGATTTGGCTGCTTTCGACCACAGGGAAAGATAGTTCAATCGATAAGGCACTGAAGCATATACAAGCCTGCTGAGCTGACAGTGGCCTTGTGCAAAAGCTGTGGAAGGCGACCGCTGTGCAGCTTCTTTGTGATACTCCGTTATGTAGGTTGTGTTACTTATAGAGAGTGTGCTTTAGTGAATTAAATGTATCTCACCTAGGAACAGTATTCCTTTATGTAGCCTGTATTTGAGGGTTTTCATGTCCAGGGGGTTGAAGTGATCCCCCCCCCCCCTCACTTTTTATTTTTGTTACATGAAGGCCACATTAAAACATCTTGGAAATTCCCCCTGGCCTTATCCCCCCCCCCCCCCACACACACTTTTCATGTGCTTTTGGTGTATATATTTTATCTTAAAATATTGTTACATTTAAAATTATACTTATATACATATTAAACAAATATATAATAATTATAAATATATACTGTATTAATATAATTGTATTACTTACTAATTTTATGCTTTGATTATACTTATTATAATATATTTTAATTATGCTAGAGAGAGAGAGAGCATATCTCTCTCTCTGTCTCTCTCTCTCTCACACACACACACACACATATCTGTATACTATATAATATAAAACAATATTTAAAATTTAGATATAAATGAATGTTGGACGATATGCTCAATGTTCACATCGCCCTATCGTCAGCCTGTGAGATCGCCGATACACCTTATTATCGTGCTAATTTATTGAATTTTTTATTTACTTAGTTTCATTTCCGGAAAGAGAGCCAATTCTGGCGTAATGCTAAAAGCAGCCTAATGTTTTTAATATGACTGAATTTGTATTTAACATGATAACAATTTAATAGAAATATTGTAAGTTGCTAATTATAATGCATACATTTCCTCAGTTATTCAAAAAGCATCTACAGAAAATGAGCAAAGAACATTTACATTACCAAAGAACACCATCACAAGATCAGTTTATGCACTTTAAAAACACTCCCATTATAATCAGTGAATCTACACTATATGATGAATAAATCACTTGCATCGCACATACATCTGCACTTTGTTGTTTATGATGAGAGAATTCGCGAGTCAGAATTCAGTCAGCGCGCACTGAACAACAAAACTTTGCTGTTTCAGTAATGGCTCATCTGAATGCCTCTGTTTGGCCATTGCATTCTTAAGCTCAGCATAATCGTGCGTGATTGGTTAAAACACGCAACACTAAAAACACGGAAAAAGAAATGTAATGCAACAAATAAGCCCTAATATTAATTAGATAATATTACTAGCCTGATGATAATAATAATAATAATTATCGTCTTGCTATCGTCAAAGGCATCAGTCACAGGCGATATCTCTGACTATCGTCAATACACGATACTATTTCTATCGGCACAACCCTAATATAAATGTAATATTATAGATTTATTTATTATAGATTTTTTTTTTACATTTGTATTGTTTCAAATTTAGTATGTAATTAATAAATGTTAATATACTTTAATTACTTTCATACTTATGCTATAAATAACAAAATATATATTTATATATATTTCATACATATTTATTGTGTGTATGTATGTATGTATGTATGTGTGTGTGTGTGTGTGTGTGTATATATATATATATATATATATATATATATATATTTATAA
>NW_015505357.1:1682002-1702452 GCF_001515645.1 Sinocyclocheilus grahami | reverse complement strand
ATATTTCATACATATATAGTGTGTGTATGTATGTATGTGTGTATATATATATATATATATATATATATATATATATATATATATTAGGGGTGTCCCCAACTAAGGATTTTCATATTTGAATCGGTATTTTCGAATCTTGCCGATATTCGACTGATAGTCGAATCATATGTTTTGGGGGCGAGGGCAAAATACATTACCAAGAGTCAAGTCAGACATTCTCCAGCCATAATTACTGATGTTAATACACCGGGAAAATGTGTAATGTACGCCTCGCAGATACAAACAGGGTAAATTGTTTTATGTTTTGATTAAAAGATAGTTAACATTAAACGTCAGCAAAACCCTAAGAATTCACAAAATTTTTTACAATAGTGTTCTCATTATAACGTTATGTATATGACAGTAGTTATTAATATTCTGCATTTCTGTTTTGAGCTGCGCGTGCTGAAGATGACCAGTAGAGTGACACATTTGATTTAATTTATCTCATATAGAATACGTTTCGTTATTTATACAACATAACGTTAATATTACGACTTATAGGCTGCAAAAAGGGCCCAAAAAGTGCAGAAACACGGCAACTAAACTCTAAAAATGTACTGGATTTTATTATAATAGTGTTCTCATTATAATGTTATGTGTATGACAGTCCCAGTCATAGTTATTAATATTCTGCATTGTTGTTTGTCCTGCTAAGAGATAATCACCGTAGTACTATAAAGAAGCGCTTTACTGCAGCGCAACTCAACCAAATGCATCTTATATGAGATAAATAATATATACACTATATATAAACCGGCTGAAATGCTTTGAAATCACTTGTACCCTACCTGTTCGAAAAAATCCAGTCTTTCACTCTGTCTGTGTCAGTTTGAGTCTAGTTAAAGTTTTAAATCCCCGTCGCCAAGATGCTCCTCTGTCGGTCACGGATTATGGAAAGTGAAACTTAAATCTATAGGGGTGGTTGGATTTATTCACGCATGTTAAAATATTTATTTGAAGCTACTTTCTTCTCAGATTCTTATTTACATCATTATCATAATAGGCTGTATATTAACTTATTGGGAGAAAACTGGTAGTTCTATGTGACATCAGACATTTGAGCACCCCCATATTGCCAAAATGGCATGATCATAACACCCCACGAATATTCGACTGTGAGACTGGTAGTCGAATCAGGCTCCTCCTATCGAAGCATTGAATCTTCGACTATTCGGGGTCACCCCTAATATATATATACATACACTAAATGTATACATTTTATTATAGATTTGTGCTTTATATTTTACTTATTTTGACATAAAAACACTAAAATATTGTTACATTTGATAAATAAGTAAAATAATCATGAACCAAATCAAGGTAAATATAATTTACCAATGGAGTATTTTTTATTTTGCTTAAATTTTATTGAAACAATTTTTTTTAATTATGCAAAAATATTTAACTGCAGATTTAGGATACATAAAATATTAGCTATGACATTAAATCTTTAGCAAGTTGCCATTTTATTTAAAAAATATGAGAAATTTCATATGCATAATTTGTAGATGTGACGTTGTGGAGGAAATGTTTGTGACTTTAAGAAAAAATGTCAGCATTCTCCTGTGTGTAGTGTTGGACTTTGTTTGTAGACTAGTTAAACTTGTGAGATTGTGGTGAAAGTGAGTTTATTTTCTAAAAGTCTAAGTCCAGGGCCAAAAGTGTCCATAGTTGAAGAAACACCCATTCATGTGTGTAGGCTACATCTTTTTCATGATCTCTTCTTAACCCGCACAGAAAGCCAATTTTACATTTGTTTGAGTCTCTTTGACGATCATGCACAGTACTTGGTATCAATGCTGCAGATTTCCTGACCCAGACTGATTTGTACCTCTGGGTTGAAAAACATAAATCCTCCGAGGTTAAACTGGCCCTTGGTGTTGCTGACAGGTTGCGTTAATTGACTTCCACCCTCTTCGATTGCAGCATCTTTGCTTTGTCTACATGTATGACGAGGAGCTTCAGGGGTCAAGGCCAGCAATCAGAAATAATAGTTATGTGGGTTGCTTTGAATCTGAGTGATGTCATTGAAACGTCCTCCCTTTCGTCGAATTCTCTTTGTTTCCCTCTTCATCTCCCTCCTCTTCTCATGCCCTGTCCTCCCTCCATCTCCTCCTGCCCTCCTCTCTGGCACACACCCGCTGTAATGTATGGAGCACCTCCGAATGACTGGAATTAAGGGCCCTGACCTTTAGTGGGTGATGATTACCCATGCAATGTAGTCAACCCCCTCGCTCGTGTGGGCCCCAGTCCCACAGGCAGTGATGGTAGTGACTACTACTACTTCAGTAATTACAATTAATTAATCTAATTTTCATTCTATTTTCTAAATGTGTGCATGATTTTATAACAATGCATTGTCATTTTTAAAGTATTAATTGTATTATTGTAATATTATTAATGTACATTTGACTATAAAATTTCTTTATTGTCTCTCCCTTTTTTTGGTCAATCTCACCCTTTCTGAACAGAACCTGTTGGTGAATCACGGATAGAGAGCCGCTCATCTTGTGTGTTGGGTTTCATGGGCCGCTTCATCTTTAGCCTCTCCATCCAATTACATCTGATCCCGGGACTCTGAGTCGCACTCCAGTGTTCTGAGCAAGCTTCATATTACAGGCCACTATGAGTATTTCATTATCTGTAACAGTGCTGAGAATGGGATCATAGACATGCAAGGCTTGATTTTTATAAGAGTACACTCAGGAAATACTGATACTTTTATTTGTCGGGATTTTATTTATGCATTGTATTTTGGCAAAAGCATATCTATATAAATGGATAACTGCCTAAAGCTGGTCCTGCCTTTTGTCTTTTGTTTTCCCATTTCAAATATTTGAGAGCCATTTTGGCAGTGTCTGAAACTGAATCAGTCTCTTAGTAAATTAAATTCTGATTTGTTATACATTACCGGTCTGACGTTGCCAGTCAAAAGCATAGTTCAGCAAAATAAAAAACATTCTGTAATTCTTAAGCCCCGTTCACACCAAGGGCCCTATCATACTTCCGGCGCAAAGCGCGGTGCAAGTGTTTTTGCTAGTTTCAGCCCGACGCAGTTCTCATTTTCTCATCCTGCGCCGCGTTGTTTAAATACCAAATACATTTGTGCCCATTTGTGCACCCATGTGCGTGCTGGTCTAAAAAAGAGGTGTGTTCAGGCGCATTGTTGGCGCGTTGTTATTTTGAGGAACTGAAAATAGACTGCGCCATAGACCAACTCAAACCTGGTCTAAAGTCTGGCGCTATATTTTTTCTTTGTTATTTAAAGAGCGCATTAGTAATATGCGCCTTTAAGCAGGAGCACAACTTGTGTACACTTTGCTTATTACACACACAGGGACGCGCAGCAGCACACAAACATTTTAAAATATGAAAAATTACATTCCGCCATGTAAATAGCGAACCCGCCATGGCGCGTGCGCAACTGACTTTTAAAGGGGATGGGAGATGAGACTCTGATTGGTTTATTGCACGTTACGCCCAAAAAACACCCATTACTCATTAAGAGAATAGGGACAACCCGTTTAGACCATGCGCCCATTTTCCCGTCATTAAACTAGCAAAAGTGGATTTGGACACGCCCTGCGTGCACCTGCACTGTGCGCTTTAGACCATACGCTTAAATCGTTAAAATAGGGCCACAAGAACGATAACTATAAAGATAATGATATTAGCGTCCACACCAGCGAACGATATCGTCTGTTTATTCTAAGCGCACATGCATCTGCCGCTTGAATTCTTGAGCTCGTTACATCAGGATGGATTCTGATTGGCTGTCAATTATCGTTCATCAGCTGTAGAAAATAGTTTTGAAAGTGATTCCAACGATATCCTCTCTCTTTCTCTTTATCGTTATAGTTGTAGTGTGGACTCTGCTATTCTTTAATATTGAGAAAGATTTTTAGAACTATATCTTTATCGTTGTCTTTATAGTTATCGTCCTTGGTGTGAACGGGCCTTTATTCATCCTTGTGTTGTTCCAAACCCATGTCTTTTTTTATTTTTTTTCCATTATAATGGGAAACCCTCTTCATCTCCCTCCTCTTCTCATGCCCTGTCCTCCCTCCATCTCCTCCTGCCCTCCTCTCTGGCACACACCCGCTGTAATGTATGGAGCACCTCCGAATGACTGGAATTAAGGGCCCTGACCTTTAGTGGGTGATGATTACCCATGCAATGTAGTCAACCCCCTCGCTCGTGTGGGCCCCAGTCCCACAGGCAGTGATGGTAGTGACTACTACTACTTCAGTAATTACAATTAATTAATCTAATTTTCATTCTATTTTCTAAATGTGTGCATGATTTTATAACAATGCATTGTCATTTTTAAAGTATTAATTGTATTATTGTAATATTATTAATGTACATTTGACTATAAAATTTCTTTATTGTCTCTCCCTTTTTTTGGTCAATCTCACCCTTTCTGAACAGAACCTGTTGGTGAATCACGGATAGAGAGCCGCTCATCTTGTGTGTTGGGTTTCATGGGCCGCTTCATCTTTAGCCTCTCCATCCAATTACATCTGATCCCGGGACTCTGAGTCGCACTCCAGTGTTCTGAGCAAGCTTCATATTACAGGCCACTATGAGTATTTCATTATCTGTAACAGTGCTGAGAATGGGATCATAGACATGCAAGGCTTGATTTTTATAAGAGTACACTCAGGAAATACTGATACTTTTATTTGTCGGGATTTTATTTATGCATTGTATTTTGGCAAAAGCATATCTATATAAATGGATAACTGCCTAAAGCTGGTCCTGCCTTTTGTCTTTTGTTTTCCCATTTCAAATATTTGAGAGCCATTTTGGCAGTGTCTGAAACTGAATCAGTCTCTTAGTAAATTAAATTCTGATTTGTTATACATTACCGGTCTGACGTTGCCAGTCAAAAGCATAGTTCAGCAAAATAAAAAACATTCTGTAATTCTTAAGCCCCGTTCACACCAAGGGCCCTATCATACTTCCGGCGCAAAGCGCGGTGCAAGTGTTTTTGCTAGTTTCAGCCCGACGCAGTTCTCATTTTCTCATCCTGCGCCGCGTTGTTTAAATACCAAATACATTTGTGCCCATTTGTGCACCCATGTGCGTGCTGGTCTAAAAAAGAGGTGTGTTCAGGCGCATTGTTGGCGCGTTGTTATTTTGAGGAACTGAAAATAGACTGCGCCATAGACCAACTCAAACCTGGTCTAAAGTCTGGCGCTATATTTTTTCTTTGTTATTTAAAGAGCGCATTAGTAATATGCGCCTTTAAGCAGGAGCACAACTTGTGTACACTTTGCTTATTACACACACAGGGACGCGCAGCAGCACACAAACATTTTAAAATATGAAAAATTACATTCCGCCATGTAAATAGCGAACCCGCCATGGCGCGTGCGCAACTGACTTTTAAAGGGGATGGGAGATGAGACTCTGATTGGTTTATTGCACGTTACGCCCAAAAAACACCCATTACTCATTAAGAGAATAGGGACAACCCGTTTAGACCATGCGCCCATTTTCCCGTCATTAAACTAGCAAAAGTGGATTTGGACACGCCCTGCGTGCACCTGCACTGTGCGCTTTAGACCATACGCTTAAATCGTTAAAATAGGGCCACAAGAACGATAACTATAAAGATAATGATATTAGCGTCCACACCAGCGAACGATATCGTCTGTTAATTCTAAGTGCACGTGCGTCTGCCGCTTTAAATTCTTGAGCTCGTTACAGCAGGATGGATTCTGATTGGCTGTCAATTATCGTTCATCAGCTGTAGAAAATAGTTTTGAAAGTGATTCCAACGATATCCTCTCTCTTTCTCTTTATCGTTATAGTTGTAGTGTGGACTCTGCTATTCTTTAATATTGAGAAAGATTTTTAGAACTATATCTTTATCGTTGTCTTTATAGTTATCGTCCTTGGTGTGAACGGGCCTTTATTCATCCTTGTGTTGTTCCAAACCCATGTCTTTTTTTATTTTTTTTCCATTATAATGGGAAACAGAAGGAGAATTAAAAGTAACTTTTTGCAGTTCTTGTCTTTACAACAACAGTTGTAAAGCTTTTAAATTTTTAAAAAAAGAGCCATAACACTGATAATAATAATAATAATAAAAATAATAATTATCATTATAATTAGTAATGTTGTTGTTGTAGTTATTACATTTCTAATCAAGGAAATGGGAACAGTTACGCAAAGACAGGAAAACCTTGAAACAACTGGGGAGTCAATAGTCAGTCAATAAAATATTATTATTATTATTTATAATATGATTAATGTAATCAGTATAACCAGTATAATAACAATTACTGCAATATGTAATAACAATTATAATATTTTAAATACTGTTTAATGTTATAGTTGATATTTAAACTAGTAAACTATAAAGCTATTATATTATGTTATATTATACTTCATTATATGAAAACATTGATGGTAATAATAATAATATTATTATTGTTGTTGCTGTTGTATATTTTATCACAGAAATAGGGACAGTTACACAAAGATAGGAACTGGGGACAGCAGCATAGTCAATAAATATAATAATAACAATAGCTGTTGTTGTTTGTAATATGATTCATATTTATTATATGATTAATGTAATATTAACATAATTATTAATCATAAGTTTTAAAATATATGAGTGTCACAGCAAAGGGTCTGAATACTTAGGACCATGTGATATTTCAGTTTTTCTTTTTTAATAAATCTGCAAAAATGTCAACAATTCTGTGTTTTTCTGTCAATATGGGGTGCTGTGTGTACATTAATGAGGAAAAAAAATTTACTTAAATGATTTTAGCAAATGGCTGCAATATAACAAAGAGTGAAAAATTTAAGGGGGTCTGAATACTTTCCGTACCCACTGTATGTCATTATAATATTTTAAATGCGGTTATGTGATATTAAAACTATTATATGATATTATATTATATTTATTATATTATATTATAAAAATGATTAAATCTTCATTTATGGATGAACTATGCCTTTAATCAAATCAAATTTTATCCAAAGTTGACTAAATGTTGTGGTGTGGTTGAATGTAACCTGTTTTTGAAATAGGATGAAATGATTCGCAGCAGGAAGAGAGATGAAGACGTGATTGATCCGTGAGTAGTGACACGGTTTCGGTGTCATACACACACACACATACTAGCTCAATTTGTTGCTTTTGACATGGTCGGGTCTCCCATGTGAGCTCAGGCAATTATGGTGAGATGGCATCACACACACAACCCTCAATTATCCAGCTGACACACACTGCATCTCCACACTCGCTTCAGATGCGCACACACACTCCATGTCAGAATACACACACCTCTCTGTCAAGACTAATAAGGTTCTCAATCCATGCTAGCAAGAATACAGCTGAGGGGGGTTGCCTTGGCTGGTGTGGAGGGCAAACGAGGATACAATGTTTGGGGGCAACTCATGTTTAAATCTGTGCAATAGTCTAAAAAGTCAACCTGAAATCCAAACTTATCTTTTCTTAACCATTAGAGGAAGGCGTTGGAACTTATTTTTGCTTTAAATCTTTAAATAAATTGCTTATGACAACTGGCCCATCGGTGCTTCCCACAGCCAATTCAGTGCACCACCATTTATCTTTAATGCTGAGATAAACAGAAACACTTTGACATGCCGTAATGCTTTAGAAAAATAAACCGCATGTAATAAGACGGGGTGCTAAAGCATACGAATGTGTGAAAAGCTCTAGCAGAGGTTCTTCAGACAGCGGTCACACAGAAGTGCTGTGCGCTGAGGACAAGATGGCAGGCGATAGCAGGAGCGAGGGAAAGGCCAAAGGTTAACATAAGAAGTCCTCTATCATACAGCAATGAGGTGTGACAGCTCAGCCATACACAGCTCACATTAGAGCAGATGATCTTACCTCTAACACAGGCTTTCTAATCTCAAATACTTGTAGGGGATATTCTACTTTTATTGGGCATCATCGATAATGATAACATTTTTTATTTGTTTTGAGCTTCACTGATAATGAAATTTTTTTAAATGCTATTTTTACTTTAGTGGATATTGTATTCTTTTTTAACGGCATTGATCTTTTTTTAACATTTAATTTTTGCTGGTAGAAAATACTGTATTTTTGCACTTGAATGATAATTAAAAATATTTTTTATCCGTTTACTTTATTAAAATTTTCTTTTTTTTTTTTACTTGTGGTGAGCAATTATTCCTTTTGTGCATCAGTTATTATGATTTTTAAAATGTATTTATTTTTTGCTTGTAAGGGTTATGGAAGTCTATTTAAGCTACAACTGTAGTGACATCTTTGTTTTTAAGTGATATTGTGTTCTTTTTGAGTCAATAATAATGGTAATTATTTTAGTTTATTTGGCCTTTTCTTTTTATAATTTTCTTTTATTTTTCTTTGTAGTAGATACTGTGTTCTTTTTGAGCATCAATAATAATGGTAATTATTTTTGAAGGGAAAATATGTTCTTTTTTAATGTTATTTTCTTTCTTTCTTTTTTTTTTTTAGCAACGTTAGTTTTATCTTATTTTATTTGATTACAATCTTGTGTGTGAATGAGACTCTGCATTCAACTTTCAAGCCATTATTATCCATTCTAGGTAAGTATATTTATACCATCTCTATGCATTAAATACTTTTTTGTGAGATAAATAGAACTTTGAAAATGGCCTTTCAGTAGGCTACCTCTGCTGCTGCCCATCCGAATTAAGTTGTTCTGAAATCACACAAAACCGAATCTGCATTACAAAACACAAGAGAGCTGAGCATGTTTAATCAACCACAGAAGTGAACATGCTACCTTTGTCAATCCTAGCGGAAAGAATACCATTTCTATCCTGAGATCCCCTCAGTGTCCATCTGATCTCTGTTGGTCCACTCTCTCTGCCTGCCAGCTCAATCTCTGTCCTTCCCGAGTATGTGCCCCTGACATTTGGATTGTGCTAACGGCCGGCCCCGTTGGGCAAACAGAGTCTGGCTGAGGTTGTGGAGTGCACTGTTATTACCATCATGTTGTGCACACCGTCACCGCACCATTCTCCCTCCTCCAGGGCCCGACCTGCACCGACGCACATGGGCTCCCTGCACTAGAGCCGCAGCACAACACTGATTTAGAGAAATAGATAAACACACCTAGCTGACATTACATTACCATACACATGCCGTCTGTCTCTCACGTTCGCGCGCGTGTGTGCTCACAGCTGACATTTATCTTCAAATACCATGACACTCTTCCTCTTTTATTAGATCCCCTCACTGTGCAAAGATGAGAGTAATTAGAGAGGAACAGCCCCCGCTCTCTTCCGTCCCTTTTTATTGCTTTTCACTCGTCTCCTTTCTACGAGAGTAAGAGATCTCGTGGCATTGGATGCCATAATGTCCCCACAGGAGCACTGCTGGGACTGGAAGAGAGGGGATGCGTCTCACACTGTGAACCGATTACAATGGCCAGGCTTTTAGATTTTCAACCCAAGTGAAAAGGCAACTTTTGCCATGGCTCTCTTTAGAACTTGCAAGAGACATCTGGACTTTTAATGCTGGATTTCCTCCTAAAACTTACAGCAGGCTCCAGAAGTCTGAGACCATATTGAAAGTGGGATTCAAAATCTAATTTAAACCTGAAATTATTAAGAAATGTTTAGGATTTGAAATGCTTAAAAATAAAGAAGCATGACATAAAAATTTATGAAAAATAATAACTAATGAAGGTATAGGTGTCTGTACACTGAAATGAAAGTTATATAAAATGTATTTTTAAAAAATTTTTATATCTTAAAAAGCTCAAATATAAAGAGAGAGGAGCTTAAAAATGAATTAGAACATAATTACAAACAAAAAAATATAGTGTGTGTGTGTGTGTGTGTGTGTGTGTATAAATGTATATATATATATATATATATATATATATATATATATATATATATATATATATATGTATATATATATATATATATATATATACACCTAATTTTTTTAGCACCTTTTTGGAGTTTTTATCTTTTTTAGAAATTTCTTTTTTTTCCAAATTCAAAAAAATTATTTTTTGTTCAACTTTTAATAAATTGCTGTTATATTGTATAAGTTTCATTATTGAAAATAAATTAAATTAAAACAGGATAAATGGAATTTGAATTTAATTTAAGTTTTAAGTAAAAAATTTTCTGGAGTCATTTTAATGGTAAATAAAATGTTATTAATCAAAAGGAATACCTCATTTGAAATAATGGAACTTATACAATATAAAAGCAATTTATTAAAAGTGTAACAAAAATTAAAAAAATTGAATTTGGAGAAAAATGCACACAGACACTCACTTAATATACAGTATGTCATGCATATGTAGTAATGAAAAAAGGTAATAAACAAACACAAATGAAAACATTTCCAATTGTGGTTTCAGACCTTTGAACACACCGTGTTTGCGCTGATAAGCCGATGCTTTTATTTTCTTTGTTTCATGACCTCAATGACCTACATTTCTTATGTTTTCTATAACTGCCTGCAGTTTTAGCAGTAAAAAGTTAGAAGTAACATATTTCATGTTTTTTAAAATCCTGCATCATTTTTTAAGTTGTACCGTAATACCTGGCTTCTCAAATAAGTAACATGTATTGTTGTTTATTCAGGAGTTTTTTGAGAAATGTAAGTGTGAAAACCTCCCTACTGTAGTCACAAGCCTGCAATGAGCAAAATCAGCATGAGCTAGTCCATAGTTTGCTGCTAAGTTTAAACAAAGTGTCTGTGCCACATCCACATTTTCTGTAAAGATGTAATCCAGAATAAAAACCTGCACTAATACTCCCAATTCTAATTTCAGGAGCAGTTCTTTATTTTTCTATTAACAAACAAACAAGCTAGGTTTTGTCCAGTCTATAACATTAGAGCCCATGGTTCACTTTTCAGATGTTGCCGTGTAAATACTGCTCTAGAGTAATACTTGATACGTGGCACTGATTGTTTAGATTGCTGTTATGCTGTATATCAAGATCAGTTGTTATTTCACCATAAAGGCATTAACTGTTGTCAGCACATTGACTAACACCCCATAAAGCATCGCTGACAACTGCAGCTCTCGTTCTGAATTAACTTCGCATTTCAGATACAGATATGTTTGGACTACATCTCTTAAGAGCCTCATTTTAGTTCCCAGAGCAATAAGTTACAGGTTGGTAGTTTCAGTGCCTGCCTGTTCCAATGATATCAGAGCGGTCCTGTCAGATTGGCCTGTTAAGTGGGCTTTTACTCCTAATACCCCTCTTACTGCCTTCATTACCATGCTACAGTGGCTTTATTTGCTCTGCTAAACTTCCACATGGTATTTTAATGGCAGCAGAATTGATTATTAACTGCTGTGACCATTGAAGGTTCTCCAGAGCTCGGGTGCAGAGGATTGTCCACCATGTGCTGTAGACTCTTGTGTAAGAGCTGAGGTGAGTCAGTGGTCATACATTGTGGTGGCTTGTAATAATTTAGAAGAGCCTAGCGCATTGGCAGCTGAAAGGTTGTGGGTTCAAACCTGGAAGTCATTTAATTAGCATCATCATCATAACCAGGAACATGATCAGGACACTTAGTCATCCACAATAGCATTCACAACCAGTTCTATGCCTGTAATATGACATTTCTGAGGGAAACTGAATATTTGAGTAAAAAATAAAGGGAGTTTTTTATTCTATCTGGAATTTGTTGGATTGTGAAAAGTAAGCTTTCCATACCAAGATCTTCTCGATGCTAAATGCAACATAGTTGCTTCCACTCCTAAAGGAGTGCCACAGAAATTAGCTCTAAAACCCTAAAAAGAGTTTGAAAGATCTTTTTTAACAGTCATAAAGTGTTTCAAACCAAATGTAGTACCTCCTAGACAGGATGCGATTTTGAAAACAATGAATGGGTTGTTAGGTGGATAAAATGCCTGAAATAAGTTCTGTGGTTTACACAAGCTCAAGATATTTTCACGTTTCATTCAACAAGATAAAAAACATCGGTAAAATACCCCATTTGTAATTTTTTTTTTGTGATCTAACTCAAACTTTACAACTTGTAGATTTTAAATAAAGACTGATCAGTAGCTTAATGATGTTACACTGAACTCATGAGACTGTGATGTAGGCCTAGTTTGTTTATGGCCTAACTTAAGCTTTTCACTTCTGGCGATTTAGGGTTTAAAAGTTGAAAACATTTGTAAGGTTTATCATGATTAATAAAAAGTTTAAGAATCATAAACTTTTGTTGGTCACAAAGCTTATTTTCTGCAATTACCCAAAAGTCAATTGAACAGCAAAACACCATCTAAACAATCAATGCCACGTATCAAGTATTACTCTAGAACAGAATTTACACGGCAACATCTGAGAGGTGAACCATGGGCTCTAATGTAATAGACTGGACAAAACCTACCAAAACAGAAAAACAAAAAAAACAACATATCAGAACTGTTCCTGAAATTGAAAGTTGGCGTTTTAGGGCAGGTTTTATTCTGGATTACATCTTTAAAGTGGTCATATGATGCAATTTCAATTTTTCCTTTCTCTTTGGAGTGTTACAATCTCTTGGTGCATAAAGAAGATCTGTAAAGTTGCAAAGACTAAAGTCTCAAATCCAAAGAGATATTCTTTATAAAAGTTAAGAGTCAACCACGCCTACCTAAAACGGCTCGGTCTAACCACATGTCTATGTCACGATGTGGGAAGATTTGCATAATGCCGCCCAAATGTTCACGCAAAGAAATAAGGCGTAACTTTTATTCTCGCTGTAGTATTGTTGCTGCCACCGCCATGTCGTGAAGGCACTGTGTGTTTCGTTGTGAAAGCGAAACTACTTTGTTTGGTCTTCCAAAAGAGGACGATATCCGCTTCATCATGCTTAGAGCTGATCCGTGCTGGTCGCTGAGGAAATACATCAACTTCGTGCTGTTGATCGCCGGATCGACTTTCACCGTGGACGAAGCGGAGTCCAGCCCGGGGTCGTCACATGTAGTTGCCGCAAGCCTACCGGCCACTCCTTCGTCGAATCCGCCGGCTGCGCCGTTCTCAAGCCCGCCCGCCTCTGCTCACTCAAGCCTGCCTCCATATACTCTAGGCTGCGGCTCACTCTAGGCCTCCGGCCTCCGCACACTCAAGGCCGCGGCATGTAATGCTGTTTCGTTGTGAAAGCGAAACTACTTTGTTTGGTCTTCCAAAAGAGGACACGACTAGAAATCAGTGGTTAAGTTGTTTTTACAACACTGTTCCAGAACACTTTAACCCAAATATTCAGATGTGTCCAGCGCATTTTATGAAGAACTGTTTCCTGATCCTGGTAGAGTAGGCTACAGTGCCGGCTGTTCTGACTCACAGAATGTGAGTAAGTTTTTTATATTTAAAGAATTTGCCACTGACGATTCAAACTCGAGTTTTGAGCAGTGTAGAGTAGAATTTGTAGTTTTTAATTTCTCCGATCACAAATGCAGACGTGGGTTTATGTTTACACGGCGCGCGATGCAACACAATGCATAAAAAAACAGTATAAGTCATTGTAATCCGTAATTATGTCCCCACTGGATGCAACAAATGCCTCGTTTATAATGGGTTTTAATGTTTTTGTCTCGTCGCTCCGGCCGGACAGGGCATCACAATATGGTAAGGGGCGTAACATTTCCGTCACACGCTTGAGGTATTCGGCCAATCACAATGCACTGGATAGCTGGCCAATCAGAGCACACCTCGCTTTTCAGACCGGTGAGCTTTGTAAACTTGGAAACTACGCGTTTCAGAATGGCGGGGCATAGAGGAGAAACAATAATGTACAGTATGTGGAAAATAATGTGTTTTTTCAACCTTAAACCGCATAAACACATTTCATTACACCAAATACACAAAATAATGTTCTTTTTAGCAGCATCATATGAAAGAACATTTGGAGGTGGCACAGAGCCTCTGTTTAAAATTAGCAGCAAACTATGGATCTCATGCTGATTTTGCTCATTATGCAGGCTTGTGACTACAGTAGGGAGGTTTTCACACTTAGCTTTCAGTATCCCATGAGTGCGTCATCAAACCTGCTTGTCATTAGAAGAAATCTTGGCAAACTATGGATAAAATATCAAACCGCAACTGTTCGACATGGCCATAGGCCATATAAATTTGCCATAATGAATGTGTGGTGGATCAATTCATATTAAGTTGCTACATTTAATGCAAGATTATAAAAAAATAAGGTGGATAGGGTTTGTACAGCTTGTAGTTTCACCTCAAAGAACTAAACTTAGAAACTTTAAATCTGAGCTTCATAAAAGCAATGAATTCAGTCCCATGTTGACATCCTATGGCACCCAGTGTAATAGGGTGTTTGACAGGCAGGTTTCAATTAGCGTGACTGCACGTCTTGTATCTTTTAATAGGAAATCCGCCGCTGCTGTGCTGTGAGGGAGAAAGTTCCAGTGCTCTCTGCTGCATCTTAATAAATATATAAAAAAAGAGAGAAGAAGAACTGGGTTTCCACAGCAACTGGCACCTGAGTAACGGCGGAGATGAGCTTGAAGGCATCAGGTTAGAAAATGACATCTTTGCATCCTGACGTGTCCGCATTGATCCCGTGTCATACCCAATTACAGCGCGTGCTGTCGTACAGGCGTTTGCTATTCAGCACAAGAGCGCTTCTCAAACGACCACAGGCTGTCGCACTTCTCCTCAGACATCTCAAGAAGTGGATTTAATGAATACCTGCCCCCCACCCCGCTTTACCACCTTTCCATACACTTCTCGTGTTTACCTCAGTGACGAAACGCAGCGACGCCGCATTCGCTTGGAATTTTGGAAGCGGCACTATGATTGGCAGCGTGCAATCCTGAGAAATCTCTCAGTAATCTTTAATTATACAACGTATTTATCTTTCATCGTCACAGGGAAATGATCAATACTGCCTCCAGATCTGATTCCTTATCCTAGTTCAACACTTTGAGGGTTATTTTTTCATGTTTCATGCCTGATTTGGTATATTTATAGTCAAAGCTTGTGAGGAATCAATATTGTCTTTTCTTCTGGGAGAAGGTGGAATATAGCCTATACCAGAAGCTCTCTTCAGGTTTCACTGCAATCTTTCTCTCTTATGTTGACTGTCTTGTCCCAATGGATGCACTTGTTTCTAGCAGCAGCCAGTATTGAAGTTCACTACAGAACATCTTTGATGCACTTGCAAACTCTGGCTGCACGTCAAATGCTTATACGCCGCGCACGTTTCGACCTGACGGAAACAACCCATGAAATCTCAGGTAGGTGCTTGATTCTGCCTGAAATGTGTACTTAGCCCTTGCACGTCGGAGAGATGCGTTTGAGCACCACACAGTCAGCTCCTCTTTTACTCAGCCCCTTTCAACTGCCTGAACCCATTTTCTGCTTGTTTCGTTCCAGAGTCTCCTCACCGGGGGGAACACGGCCGACAATAGGCCCTAATTAAAGCATGCTGTGGGCTGACAGAGCCCATTCTTCTCGACTGTGTCCCGTTTAAACTGGGCCTCCCTTCCTGTGCCATCCACACCCACCTTACTTCACTAATTTCAAGTGGAACCGTGAAGGCTTAATGGAAGACCTTGGATGACAGGAAGCAAATGCGACCTGGTGGGTTCTCGGATAGTTTCTTTTGTGCTTTTTTTGCTCCTGTGTAGTTCGTTTAATCTTGAATTCGATATTTGTGATTTAGAGCGGTGGTCAGATTGCATTGGAGGTTGTGAAATCTCAGAAACCAGCACTGGTTTTCTAACAATTCTTGTTATCCGTTTGCATTTCTCTGAATCAAATGCTGTAAAATAATCATTGATAACTGGGGAAAAAAGATTGAATTTCCATCACGCAATATGTATTCATTTTGTCAGGCCGTGTCTCACGAGCAAAACAAGCAGCTGGATTTGGAAACTCAGTTTGTAATCAAACTGGACAAAACAAACATCTTATCCTTAATGAAAAGAGTGGGAGGGATGCCAGCTAGACCATTACCAAACCTCTCCCGAAGCCCTTACAAGTACTTGACAAAATGGTCTGACAGATGGGCTACAGCTCAATGCCAACCCACAAAGCCACCTTAGTTGGTTTGGTCAGGCACAAACCCCACCGCATAAACAATGTGACGATCACAGCCAGACCACATCAAATATCTAAGCCTGTTGTCAGGTGGTGGCCAAATGTCCAGTCCAGGGATATTACCTAATGGACACTTCCATCCCACCTCAAACCTGGGAGGATTTCCAGCAGCTTGGGCTATGCTGTGACACAGGGGTAAAGCTGGGGATGTGGGGGAATATATATAAATCAAATTATATTTATCATTTTCATTTTTTATGTAAAAATATCTATCTATCTATCTTAAATAATAGAAGAAGAATTTCTGAAGCATGTTTCACAGAAGAAAAAATATGGTTTTGCCACAAAGACAGAGAGTGAGGAAACACAGACAGTGTTAATAAAGCTGTCAAAGCTCTGAAGAAACCATCAAAACTTTAGTAATTAGACATGTTGGACGCTTGTTCTTAGATGTTATTTGATTTTTTTATTACTGTTATTATCTTTTGTCAGTGACAGATTTGTTTTTGCATTCTGGTAGATCGAAGGTGAATAAACGCACACTTGTTAAATTCAGGGAGAGATATTAGCACAGCTTGGTTTGTTCTGATCAACACAAACCCAAGAGTACATGTGAGGCTGGAAATGTCTGGAAACTCACTGCAGGACAACTAGAAATCCAGCGTTCCTTGCACTGGTATTATAACAGCTTGAGACTGTGTATCTATACACTGGTAATGCTCATTTCAAACACTCAGAGGCGCTGGAAAATGACCTGGCACCTCTTGGTAACTCTTCACATGAATGAAAACATCTGTCAGAGCCTTCTTGCTGTGCAGAGACAGAAAATCGCCTGTAGGGTTTTTCTAAAGGCCTTGAGGCTAGATATCTAGACAACCAGCATCAACATGCTGTTCCACAGATGTAGTTTACTTCGAAGGCCTTCAAAAGATCACTTGAGTAATGAATGCACGGAAATGTTGAACCTGTGGCAGCCCTCGTTTGATATCTTTGAAGACTCTAGTCAATAAATATCTTCCCTAGGGTAGATAATCAGAGCTTTTGGAAGATACTCATAGGTTTTCCAAAACCTAGGAGCTGCCTACGTAGACAGCTTCATAGAAATGCTATACCCGAAAGTAGACAGAAAAGTCTTGTTGCCTTCTGAATTCAAAGTCTAAAGCAGCAAGGCATTTGCAATGTTACAGTTCAAAATTATTTTCTGTTTTAAATGTATATTAAATGTAATTTTCTAAAGGCCTTGAGGCTAGATATCTAGACAACCAGCATCAACATGCTGTTCCACAGATGTAGTTTACTTCGAAGGCCTTCAAAAGATCACTTGAGTAATGAATGCACGGAAATGTTGAACCTGTGGCAGCCCTCGTTTGATATCTTTGAAGACTCTAGTCAATAAATATCTTCCCTAGGGTAGATAATCAGAGCTTTTGGAAGGTACTCATAGGTTTTCCAAAACCTAGGAGCTGCCTACCTAGACAGCTTCATAGAAATGCTATACCCGAAGGTAGACAGAAAAGTCTTGTTGCCTTCTGAATTCAAAGTCTAAAGCAGCAAGGCATTTGCAATGTTACAGTTCAAAATTATTTTCTGTTTTAAATGTATATTAAATGTAATTTATTCCTATGATGCAAAGCTGAATTTTCAGCATCATTACTCCAGTCTTCAGTGTCACGACATGATCCTTCAGAAATCATTCTAATCCTGATTTGGTGCTCTAAAGCAATGTTTCCCAACCTTTTTTTAGTCGCGGCACCCTTTTGAAATTTTAACAAACTTGAGGCACCCTACAAAATTTATTTTGTCACAATATTTGAATTTCTAACTTCGATATGATAATTTGAAAAGTATAGATATTCGGTACAACAGGGAAGAACTGCAGAATATAATGTCATACAGATATTTTTAATATTATTAAATTTTGTCCATCAATGGGGGCAATCAGTAGACTAATTTCTAATGAAGAGACCAATTTATATGACAGATTTTAATGTAGGCTTTTATACATATGTAAACATTATTTAATTACCATTATAACTAGCGATCTCACAAATGTTTGCTCACTCAGTGTTTTTTTAATTTTACAGTGGGGTAATTTTGTTGCAGTAGCACGAGAGAGCTTGATTTCGAACTTTGAATTGAATAAAAAATTACAAGTAAGCAGTCAGTAATAAAATAAGAACAATGCGTTTTATATTTAATACAAAATTGTTATAAAAAATAATGGCAACCAAATGAGTTTAACAATTTAATTAATCTATTAAAATGTAATCAAATGAGATATAAATAACTCCTTCCATTTTTGGCAAACAAGGTGCTACAAAACAGAGATTTACTGTTTAAATATAAGAAACATTTAAATGAACAATTAAAACATGGTTGAAAATTTGTGTAATATTCACAATGTATATTGTGTAATATATACTTCTTAAGAAATAATAATTCAAATTATTTTTTAACTATTGTCAACTGTATTGTTATTATTGTTGTTGTTACTTTGAGAAGTATATTGTATTGTACAATAGTAGTATATTTCTGTCATAATTTCAAGTTAAAGCAAACATCTTGGCGGGTTTCTGTGTGTGTATATGATTATACGTAGTCTTGATCAAATAAAATGGTGAAATGCTTGTGTGGTGAACTCCCAGAGTAGCTCTGGAAATTAAGTTTATGGATTCACGTCCTGAAGTGAGACGGCAGACTCTGAAAACACCATGATTTTCATGTAGCATACTAAGTATAGTAGATGAAACGGCGCTGCTTGTGTATTCTAAAACGTAAAACAAGCAGTATATAGACCTGCCATTAAGTATATAGCCCTACTTTGGATTTATTCATCCAAATTTTGCCAAATTCCATGATAATTCTAAGTTATACAGTAAACTGCATTTTTATGACTGGATTCTGTGATTATGATTCTGCATTGCTGCAATCATAGGGGATGCACCGATACTAAGCACATTTGGGTTAATCAGGGTTTTCTTACTCAAAGACGCTGATTTAACTGGAAGATTGGTTTGACACAGAAGGCCTTGAAAACAACATGTGTACACGTGCATCACATGGAACTCCCTGTTCTAGAACACGCAGAGAGGAAAGAAAGAATGGTGTTTACCAACAGGAAGAGCACTGTTTGCCCTGGAACCGTGTGCACTCAGTGGGTAGGAGGAGCGTGTGGCCCTGACAAAGCTGGTGTCTACACATCGCCCACGCTCTAATAGCAGCCTACCGCACAGATCTGTTACGCTGCCAGCTTGGCACAGTGGCTTTCAGGTCCAGGAACGACGGTGTACTCTGGTTTCACATTCAGCCACCGCTGTATGATACATATAGAGAGAAAACAGAGAAAAACACAGCCCAGAGTTGAGCGCTGCTGTGAGGTGAGCCCACACATGCTCGGTGAGACATGAGACTTCACTGAATGCAAAAACACCACAACCCTGGTATTATACGTTTATTTGCAAGATGGGAAGCCTGGCCTTCCCATGAAGCCATGGGCGTGAGCCTTATCCTGGAGTTTTACACACAGAACATCTGCTGCATATACAATACAGCGCTCCTACTTTAAGAAGCCTCCCAAATACGTCATTTCAGTTCCCCGTAGAAACCTTGTTCGCTGTGCAGAGACACACATTCACGATAGAAGAAGGTTTGAGCACAGAAATAAATTCTGGCTCCTCATTGCTCACCCTCCAACCAACGTTAACTCTAATAATGTTTCAAACTGACAAAACAGACGCGCTGGAAATAAACAATTAATTTAGGTTTAAGATTTAAACACATGCTACACTGTTGATGATTGTAATCTTAAAGCAAAAAGAATGTAAAGATACTACAGTAAAACATGTAAATTGGTAAACTGTAAGGGAAAAGCTGAGATGCAACAAAACATATAATTTTACTGTGAAATACTGCAAAAAGATGTAACATGTCATGAATTTAAAATGATCTTATAATTTACAGAGTATTCAAAAGACAAGGAATGTATGGTTACAGTAAAATGTAAAATATTGTTAAAATTTGTAAGAAAGCTTGTAAGAAAAAAAAATGACAGTGGAAAAACAGAGGTCTCCGTGATGCACTGCATTTGATGATACGTTTGATGCCTGTTTCTTTTTTTTTTTTGGTTGTTATGTACAGTATACAACAACATTTTTTTTTTTTGCATTTTTTTCAAAGAAGTCTCCTATGCTTACCAAAGCTGCATTTATTTGGTCAAAATTACAGCAAAAAAAACGTAATATTGTGATTTTTTTTTATTTAAATGTTTTTTATTTTATTTAAATTAAATGTTTAAATGTAATTTATTCCTATGATGCAAAGCTGAATTTTCAGCATCATTACTCCAGTCTTCAGAAATCATTGATTTGGTG